>NC_057798.1:50334950-50578949 GCF_018294505.1 Triticum aestivum | reverse complement strand
TCGATTTTCGACTGGCTGTCCACGTCCCTATTAGGAAACTATGCAGTGATATTTTTGTTTCCTTTGATTATTCATTATTCTAGGGAAACTAGCCCCCACCCCACCAGAAATTTAGGTGGAGATTTTATATTGATCACGGGGTGGGCCTGCATGCCATGCCACCCATGTTTTTTTCATTTCTGTTTCAGAAATATTTCAGTACCTACCAAAATTACTAAGTTCCAGTAATTTCGGTTTGCATCTTGACCAAAAGACCAAAATATTCACTTGAAATTCAAAAAAATATTTGAAAATGTTTAAAAAAATATTTGAATTCATGTGTACAACCGAAATGACTGAAATATTTTGACCGAAAGGTAAATATTTCGTGGTCTACCGGAATTTGGTGAAATTCAAAGATATATGACTGAAAGTGAAAACCGTGATGCCAGCAGAACTAGCCCTTTCACAAATGCGCGTAACAGGTGGGGTGGGCCCAAGACATTTGATTCCATGGCTGTGGGCTGCTATGCTATATGGGGCCACCATTCTCAATTAAGCGACATGCGGAAGTTTGGAAACACGCGGTGGGAACCTCACTTATTGTGCAGAGCGCTTCATCACCCAGCCAACGCACGCGTGCGGAGGAGGGTTTTCGTATTGTGAGACCTATATGAAGATGTTTTACTAGATTAGAAAAAAAGATGATATCACAACGTATAGTAAAAGGCAACATCTAATACCATGGTGGAGCCATATCAACACTTTAAATGAAGAAATAACTATCGTCTCCTATAATGAAACATAATTAGTGTTGGCTTGGTTTAGTTTCGCGGCAAAGAATTTGTTCATAACGAATGCAGTGACCTTAGATTTGGATGGTTAATGGTGATCTTATATGACGTTTTGGGGTCTTTCTGTGGCATTCATTTTGATTTTCCATTACAAAATTATACATTTCATTTGATGTCTGCTATATTTTCACTAAGTAGTCTTGAGAAATACACACCATCAAGGAATGTATCTACACTGAAAGATATATCACTTATAGAAATTATTTATAAACTAAACATTGACTTGAGATCAAGTTCAGTTCAACAATATAAGTGTTTCTGCAAAATCTGGATCAATGTTGTGGCCGATACAATTGGAGTGGAAAACTGAAAGTAGTGCCGCTGGAGAATGACCTGGAGTTTTAGAACTTCCTAATTATCATTTGAAAGAAAACCAATTTTGCATGCCAGTATGATCTCTCAAAAGTAGTGTTTTTCTTGAAAGATGGTATATTTTTCTACGGAACTTCCAGTTTTTCATGAATATATATATGCACATCACACTCTTGTGATAACATGAATGTTTCACTGAAGTTAATTCTGAAGCTCTATTGATGGAAAAATGTACCTTCTACATGTTCTTTATGCTTGTTCCGTGTATTATGTTTTCGTTTTAATTAGATAGGCTTTGATTCATTGCTATGCACTAGGTGTCGGCAATTATTTTTCTTTTTTTATTGAACATATGCCTTTTCAGATATCACTAGTGCAGAACCGTCCTTTAGTGCCGGTTCTTAACGGTCTTTAGTGCCGGTTTGCCAACAGGCACTAAAGAGTGGGGACTAAAGCCTTCCCCTTTTAGTACCGGTTCGTCACGAACCGGCGCTAAAGTGACACCACGTGGCACGAGCCAGACCCGTGTGCGCGTAGGACATTAGTACCGGTTGGTAACACCAACCGGTACTAAATGTTTGGGGGGTTTTGGCTTTATTTTTTATTCAAATTTTTTTTGCTGGTATTTCACGATACTACAAATTGTACACGTTATGCATATATATAAATAGATTTTCTCGTACGTAGAACCGCATATATATACATATATATCATCAAATGTCTCACAACCAACACCATTAATTATTCACACATCCACATGTATATACATATACAATTTCTCCTACATATGTTGCCTTGGTGCCTCCAGTGCACGATGACAAGTGGTTCATGGGCGCGGTAGCGGGTAATAGTATTCTTCTTTGGGATCTATGACATGGTCAAGCAAAAATCCGGCTATTTCCTCTTGAAGTGCTAGTATGCGGTCCGATGGTAGGAGCTTATCCCGCACCTCTCTGAACTGTTAAGGAGATCAATATGCATGTGTGTTAGTTGTGTGACTAGATATCGATAATGGTGTGAATAGTGTTCTGACAAACGTACCCAGTCCTGTCTATCAGATCTGCTCCTTTCGGACGTCATCATGCGAATGTTCTCGCAAACGTAGAATGCACACAGATTATTCCCCGACGCCTGCTTCAGGGCCTTTACGAGAATGGAATTGAATCAGATAATGATTAATCAAGCATGATAATTAATTAATGATATTGAAACAAGAATTAAAGAGATGGTGGCTAGCTAGTACTACTTAATTACTTACTTTTGGTCGATGCCAAAACAACTTTTTTGCCCAGTTGTCTGGAGTCACCTTGATGAACTTTGCCCATGCCCTGCCCGCCGGCAAAGAAAATTAATAAAGGGGTTATTAAATAGTTCATATCAGGAAATGACGAACTAATAATAGGCCGAGATATAGTTAATAATGATTGAAATTACCTGTTGACTATCCCCTTCACGATGGTGAAGTCTTTATCTTCTTTAGTTAGTGAGTCCAGTAATTCAACTCTTCTTTCCTCAACTTTGTGTCTAACAAGACACAGTGCCAACTACATGCACACACGTTTGCTTGTCTTAATTAAGCGGGCATGTGCATAAAATCAATCAACTACCGTAAACCGTATACACTTAATTATTAACATCTAGCTAGCTAGTAAGCAAAAACAGAATTTGTAGTACAAGACAGTTTGACTCACGGGAAGTTGTAAGGAAGTAGTATATCTTCATTGGTATTGAGGCGCTTCAAGAACTCTAGCATGCTTTCCTCTACACCTGCTTGATAAAATGGAAGCTTCCATATGTCCTTATTAATGGTATTTGGGTCAACGAACCCAATGCCATAGCGTCTAGATTTTTTTATTTCATACATCTTCATCCTGCATATAATACCACAGAAAAGAATATAGTGAGAATAATTACATGTAATGATTGATCAAAATTATCACTACATAACTAGCTTGAGACTTAAATTACAGAAAGAAATCACTTACAGACAATAGCAACTTCCGATAGACTTGTCGAGTGCGTCTTGATTGTATAACTGAAATAGTTCTGGATACTCAACGGCCAGAGCTTTCTCATGGTAATAATGCTTATGCTTGACATTCACCATGAGGGACTCTCGATTGGAAATCTTGGTAATGTTCATGTACCATTGATGCAATTCATACATTCTCGTTGGGAGGTCCTTGACCTTGTCTAGATGGACCAAAGGTTGGCCCCGGACATATTTCTATTTTATTTCCGATTCTCTAAGCGGAGACATGGGCTCGATTTTGAGGAGTTGTCCAACAAAGATCTTGAGCATTTCAGCCTGCATTATATACTCCTTCGTTATTACCACATCGCCTTGCTGGGAAACGCTAACGGTTTGCCCACAATAATATTTGGCGCGCGTACTCCTCTCATGTGTTGTTGGCACAACAAGCGGGGGGATCGCTTGCGCCGCCTGTTCTCCCAGCTGGGGAACGGTTTTCCCGCATTTTTTGCCAGCTGCTTGTTGGCTCGAGCTCGAGCTCGCTTCCTTCTGTAGACGTGCTCGATGTAGCTTCCTGATTTGACGCTCATAGTCTGAGTCAACGGGCTTGGGAGCTGGTGCTCTAGCCATATGAATGAAGTGGTCAATCGTTTTCTCAGGCACTTTCTCCTTTGGCGGCGGTGCCGGTTTCTGTCCAAAATGGGCGTCCACTTGGGCCTGCACTATGGCTGCATTTTGCTCCTCGGTCATGTCGTAAGGCCTTTCAGGAAGAGGAGCGATGCTTGGGCCATATTTATATCGCTTGTCTCCGCCTGTACTTCCTGCACTACCTCGACTCGTACCGCTACGCACCATAGCTGCGGCGTGTCTCTTCTGCGATTACTGAGACGGCAGAGACGACTGACGTGGCTGACGCTGTGCCGGACTTGAAGCAGGAGGAGTGGCCTGACGCTGTGCCGGACATGAAGGAGTAGTCTTCTCAAGCGTTCGGGGACTTGGAGGTGGTGGCGGACTTCAAGGAGGAGTCGGCTCACGCGTTTGTGGACTTGGAGGAGCGGGAGTCTGCTGACTCGGTGGCGGACTTCGAGGAGGAGTCGGCAGACGACGCGGTGTCGGTGGACTTGGAAAGATGATGCAATACTTTCTCCATAGGATGATACGATGTACGGCCTCTCCCAGTGTGCGCTCGCCGTCACCTCTAGCAATGTCAAGTGCTAGCATCGAATATGGCTCCACCACTTCATCAACCATGACACGAGCATAGCCCTTTGGAATCGGGATGCAATGGAAGGTTGCTTCAGGGGTAATTGTGAAATCAACGCCGTCCGCCACCTTCATGGATATGTTCTTCATTTTGGAGTGTAGCTCACAGTTAGTGTTCTCTATGATGTCATCCACAGGATGGTATGTATCCAGCAGTGTGTCGCCCGGGGCAGAACCAATGCTGCTTCTCGGCATGGATGGGACAGTGCTATCCAATGATGGATGATCATCCACTTGCTACTACCGCTGCTGAGACCCCCTTTCCTGGCTAAGCGAGTCGATCTGCTGCTGCTGCTACTGGAATTTGAGTGCCAAGTCCGCGTGCCTTGCTTCTAGGCCTTGAAGGCGTTCTGCGTCCTGCTTCCTCTGCTCTTCCTCCAGCTTCCTCTTCTTCTCCTCCTCCATCTTCTTTCTTGCACGGGACCTATAGTCATCGTTCCAGTCCAAAAAGCCCTCATACCAGGGAATAACGCCCATGCCTCGTATTCTTCCCGGGTGTTCAGGATTTCCCAGGGCGCGCGTAAGCTCGTCGTTATCTCTGTTGGGCGTGAACACCCCCGCTCGAGCTTCTTCTATTGCGTCAAGTATCTTTTGTTCGTCTCCTTTTAGACTTGCCTTCTTCGAAACCAGGATTGTCTTCGGGTCCAACGCCCCCCCATGCGCATAGAACCAAGTTCTGCACCTGGGGGGCCAGCTCCTAGTAATCGGAGTGACCCCTGCACCCTCCATCTCTTGCTCAGACTTATCCCACCTAGGCATTCCCACCGCGTAGCCACCTGGCCGGTGCTCGTCTTATCTTGGGCGATCGTGTAAAATGTATTCCCATTTATTCGGTACCCTTTGAAAGTCATTATATTCGGAGATGGTAACTGGGACAGCGAGTATAGGTCATCTTCAATATCGCCATCGTGCATGGCACGTTTCTGCAACCAACCGGCGAAAGTCCTTGTTTGTTCACGTGTAATCCAGTCGTCAGACTTCTCCGGGTGTTTGGAGTGTAGAAAATTCTTGTGTTCCTCCATATACGGAGTCACCAAGGCGGAATTCTGTAGAACTGTGTAGTGTGCTTCAGTGAGAGAATGCCCGTCCATACATATTATTTGATCCCCTCCTAGCGTGCCTTTTCCATCCAGTCCGCCTATCGGTGTCAAAACCGGCGGATCTCGGGTAGGGGGTCCCGAACTGTGCGTCTAGGCGGATGGTAACAGGAGACAAGGGACACGATGTTTTACCCAGGTTCGGGCCCTCTTGATGGAGGTAAAACCCTACGTCCTGCTTGATTGATATTGATGATGCGGGTATTACAAGAGTAGATCTACCACGAGATCAAGGAGGCTAAACCCTAGAAGCTAGCCTATGGTATGATTGTTGTTCATGCTATGGACTAAAGCCATCCGGTTTATATAGACACCGGAGAGGGCTAGGGTTACACAGAGTCGGTTACAATGGTAGGAGATCTACATATCCGTATAGCCAAGCTTGCCTTCCACGCCAAGGAAAGTCCCATCTGGACATGGGACGAAGTCTTCAATCTTGTATCTTCATAGTCTTGGAGTCCGGCTGATGATGATAGTTCGGCTAGCCGGACACCCCCTAGTCCAGGACTCCCTCAGTAGCACCTGAACCAGGCTTCAATGAAGACGAGTCCGGCGCGCATATTGTCTTCGGCATTGCAAGGTGGGTTCCTCTCCGAATAATTCATAGAAGATCGTGAACACCAGGATAGTGTCCGGCTCTGCAAAACAAATTCCACATACCACCGTAGAGAGAATAATATTTACACAAGTTCAATCTGTTGACGTATTTTGTGGCGTGACATCACACCACAACCAAGCCTTTACTCGAATCGTTTTTATTATACCACCTCCGCGCGTTTAGCGAAGCAGTTTCCTTGGCACGTCTTGTCGAAGCAGAGATCGTGTTCCCCTTATTCCGGGATTCTCATCAATACGGACGTGGGTAACCCAACCACGCCATTGATTACGACGCTTGGGAGATAAGCGAGTTTTATCAGGCCGGTGGGGACGCATGGTTTCGTCCGCCCATATAAGGGGATAAAGATCCACCCTTTTACCTACGCCTTCTTCCTCTGTAGCTTATCCATCTCCGCGAACTCGAGCTCCAGCGCCTAAGTCCGCACATCTCACCTCAACCTTCTCCAACTATGTCCGGAGCGAGAGGCAAGTGGATGGCCTCCTCCGTTACGGAGGAGCACATCAAGAAGCTGCGCAGCGCCGGATATCTGTCCAGCGACATCGTGCACTGGCTCCCCGACGAGGGGCAGCTCATCCCCACCCCCGGGCCCCATGAGAGGGTAGTATTTCTTTCCCATTTCCTCCGCGGACTAGGCTTCCCACTCCATCCCTTTGTGCGGGGGCTCATGTTCTACTACGGCCTGGATTTCCATGATCTGGCCCTGAATTTCATACTCAACATCTCGGCGTTTATCATCGTGTGTGAGGCCTTCCTCTGCATCCAGCCCCACTTCAGCTTGTGGCTCAAGACCTTAAGTGTCAAGTCGAAGGTTGTGAAGGGCAAACAAGCGGAGTGCGGAGGCGCCATGGTGGGCAAGATGCCCAACGTTACTTGGCTGGAGGGCACCTTCGTGGAAACCATTAAGGGTGGCAATCGGGGTGGTTCTACATCACCGAGCCGCATGACCCTAAATGGGCAGCGGCCCCCGAATTCAGATCTGGCATCCCCATACGGCTCACCTCCTGGAAAGAGAGTGGCCTGACATGGGGTGATTCAGAGGAGCTGACCGGACTCCAAGCCTGTGTCCAAAAGCTAGTGAACAAGAAGCTCAAGCTTGTCAACGTAGTCCAGGTCATGCTCATCCGCCGGATTCTCCCGTGCCAACAACGGGACTTCAATATGTGCGAGTTCGATTCGGCGCAGCACCAGACTTTGAGTAGGCTCTTCGACACTACGTACGAAGAGGCCTGGAGGGTGCTGTTTAAGGGCGCCGAGGCTCCCGCATCCGCTACCGAAGATCGCGGATTTAGCTCGCAGCGTCCGGCTAGCGAGGTAAGCGATTTTACCCTTTACGGGGCACTTGTTTTCCATAGTTTGACTCTATGCGGGATCTAAACTCCCTCTCCTTTGACAGGACTGGTTGAAGAAGGCCGAGCGGACTAATTGCCCGGCCCCTTTGCCAGAAGACCCAGCGGACGCCCGCTTAACGGGGCTGTTGGTTCCAGCACCCCATGTGGTGCGGGAGAAGAAGGCCAAGAAGAAGGCCACGGGTACTCGAAAGAGTTCCCGTTTTTAGGTGTCATCGGACTCATCGCCCGATGACTCCAATGCGGACTCCTCCCATGAAGGCGGGGAGGAGAAGAAAGAGGCCTCTCCCCCAGCGGGAGGAGGGAAGAAAAGGAGGGCCTCCCCAACGAGGGAGGCCGGAGGGTCCAAGAAGGGAAGGACTCTTCCCCCGGACTGCTCTGCCAACGCCGGCGACGACGACGAGGATTGGCCTTCAAGGGCCAAGCCCCTGGCGAGATCGTAAGTATCCGGACTCCCGAATAACTTCATGATTTTTCTTTTCGCCACATGGTGTCTTTCTAATGCGACATACAACCCTGCAATCCGCCCAAGGATGATCTTCCCGCTTCGTCGAGCGGGTCCTTGGGTGCGTCGGATATGGATTCCCTTCCGACCGCCTCCACCCCCCGTGATGCGGACGATGCTGAGGTGGGATCCTGGGAAGGGACCCGCCAGGAGGAGGAGGCCCCGGAGGTGCCGCAAGACAACCTCCCGGACTTTGCACCGGACTCCGCACCGGAACCTGTAGTGGCTCCGGAGTCCGGCGGGCGGCCCCTTCGTAAGAAGGGCAAGACCGTGACGCCGGCGGCCTCCGTCCAACCGGAGGCGCCGGATAGCTTGCTGGAGGCGCTCAACGGCGCTTCCATCGAAGAGGAACACTGCACCGTCATGAGTGCGGTGATTCAGAAGGTTCAGCTCGCCAAGAGCGGGCTGACCGAAGCCTGCAGCAGCCTTCTAACAGGCTTTAAGGTAAGAATTTTGATATATGTAAAATAGTACCGCATAGACAGTAGCCCCTGATGCTCAGTTCGGTGTTCGGAAAGAAAAGCCGGACTGAGGATCTAAAAAGATATACACAGGAGTCATAAAAAATATGTCAATATGGGATTGCAGGCTGTGCTGCTGACCTCTGCCGCACTGACTGTGGAGGTCAATACTTTGAAGGAAAACCTCGAGCGGTCTGAGAACGAGCTCGGCCGTGCCAAGAAGTAGCTCGAGGACAAGGAAGGTGAGTAACACCTTATTAAAATTGTACCTTACAGAAAAGGATTTGGTTGCAAGAAGAATGACAAGGATAACGTGGGTATTGCAGGGGCCACGAACGAGGTGGCGACCCTGAAGGAGGCGGTGTCCGCAGCCGAACGTAATGCGGCCGCGGAGCGCACCGAGCGAGAGAAGCAGGAGGCGCGGGTGGCGGAGGTACAGCAAGAGCTCCAGGCTCTCGTGGAAAAACATGAGAGTTTGGAGCGCAACTCGAAGACTCGAAAGTCCGAGCTTGCATCGGCTCTTGAGAGTGCCAAAGCCGCTAAGGCCGAAGCCTACAAGGCCCTCTAGGAAATCGAGGCGTTGAAGAAAATAGCGGCGGGTAAGGCATTTTTCATGCAAAGCAAGCATGTGAGTGTGAATTACCTATCACTTACCCGAATTCGGAGCTCTCCAGGAGCATTCGCAGATCTGCCCTGCAGCGTGACGATGCTGCCGCTTTCTATAGGGCCGAGGAGGGGAGCTCGACGGAGAAGGTCTTCTGGTCTCAGTATGCTGAGACCGGAGATCCGGTGCCCCTTAGCGACCAGCTGAAGCAGCTGGTCGAGCTCCACAAGGTGACCGAACAGGCCATGAAGGGCCTCATAGTTCGGCTGTGGCCCAGGGAGGCCATGCCTGGGAGCTACTTCGGCCTGGTGCGGCGGCTGGTGGATGCGTGTCCATGGGTTGAAGTCATCAAGCACTCCGCCTGTATTGAAGGTGCCCGTCGGGCTCTTGCCCGCGCAAAGGTGCAATGGGGCAAGATGGATGCTGAGAAGCTTGTGACGGACGTGCCGCCACCGGGCAAGGAGTATCGCACGCCCGAGATGTATTATAAGAGTGTCCTGAAGGGTGCCCGCATTATTGCGGGTGAGTGCTCCAAAGATGTAATATTTGAGTAGACTCGCATTTTTTTATCCTGTGCGCTGAAAACTTTGTTCATATGCGCTAAGCAATGCTTGTTAATTTAAAATATTACCTTATGTGCGGCCGTTTATCAAATCTGAGAGATGGCAAGTCATCGGCTTCAGCCCCCATGCCATGAGTGCTGGGGTGTTCGGGATAAATTTGAGCATTCTTGTTCCCATTTTTGGGTCCATCTAGGGAGACGCTCAACACAATGAACGAGGCAACCGGACTTATAATGCTTGAACACTCTCACCTAGCCATAGAATTCTATAATTTTAAATTTCAGCGAAGCTCCTAGTGTTCAGAAGGCCGAATTTGGGGCGCTATCCACGCCTGGGCCGGACAAAGCCGGTTCCTCGCTCTAAGCGGCATAAGTCTTTAGGGACTCGAGAAAAACCTCTCGAACAGCGACCGGCTCTCGCCTCATCATGACGGTCAGTTTTAGCTTTCTCCATTGAGGCGCTCGCCCAGCTCAACTGGGGTGCAATCGCAGTGGTTCTCCCAGTGCTACCTTAGCCGATAAAACGGAACGTAAGGTACCAAAACATGGGAGCCGGGCAAACCCAACTATTGACCCAAGACATGATTCGGAGCCGATGCATATAATGCTATAAGTTCGGGGTGCCGCACTTGTGAAAGTGTTCGGACTTATCACACCATGATGCGGGAAACATAAGCCCCTGGTGTATTTAGCCGTACCAAAGTGTACGGATGCAACATGTCATAAATGAACATATGTATAAGAAAGAAATGCAATTATAAGCAAAAAGGTGCTGCATTGTTTATTCAAGAAATACTGCCGTGAATGCAGAGCGATACAAATAGTGCGGTAAGCAAGGGATGGGACTATTAAACATGTCCCCCTCCAGGGGTAGGCCGCGGAATGGTGTATAAAACAGATTTAATGCTCGTAATGGATACCACCTGGATATTCGTCGTAGCCTTTCTCCTTCCCTGGCTGTTGCATCGTGAGTTCGGCAGGTCTACTGCCGGACAGGGCCTCTGATGAACGGAGTCCTGTGGGTAAAAAAAGAAAAAAGAGAAAAAGAAAAAAAAGAACGACACACTTGAGAGCCCCTGGTGTGGTTAAGCCGCATTCTGGGCCTATCGTGGTCGTGCCCCTCCCCCTATGCCCATGGTATCTCCAGAGCGTAATGATGTATGCGAAGGACCAGTCTTGCAATTTTGCAGGGGCTGGGGTTGGGTCCGCATTGCTACGCGTTCTCGGAACGTGCCAGGTGGTCTTGTTGTAGGTTACTTTGGGCGCGTTTAGCCGTGTCCGGTCGCTTAATGGCCGGACTCGAGAATTGCCTTAAGAGGCTGCACTGTACTTCTGCCGCGAGAGCCGCTGTATGTTCCTCCGTTTGGAGAGAGCGTTCAGTGTTTCCGTTGACCGTGATGACTCCTCGAGGGCCTGGCATCTTGAGCTTGAGGTATGCGTAGTGCGGCACCGCGTTGAACTTTGCAAACGCGGTACGTCCGAGCAGAGCATGATAGCCGCTGCGGAACAGAACTATGTCGAAGATTAACTCCTCGCTTCGGAAGTTATCCGGGGATCCGAAGACCACTTCCAGTGTAACTAAGCCTGTACAATTGGCCTCTACACCTCGTATGACGCCTTTAAAGGTCGTCTTTGTGGGTTTAATCCTTGAAGGGTCTATGCCCATTTTGCGCACTGTATCCTGATAAAGCAGGTTCAGGCTGCTGCCGCCGTCCATCAGGACTTTGGTGAGGTGAAATCCATCGACGATTGGGTCTAAAACCAATGCGGCGAATCCGCCGTGGCGGATGCTGGTGGGGTGGTCCCTTCGATCAGAAGTGATCGGGCAGGAGGACCATGGGTTGAACTTCGGGCGACTGGCTCCATCACGTATACATCCCTGAGTGCACGCTTCCGCTCCCTTTTGGGTATGTGGGTTGTGTATATCATGTTCACCGTCCACACTTGTGGGGGGAAACCCTTCTGTCCTCTATTGTTCGGTGGTCGGGTCTCTTCCTCGTCATCGCTATGCAGCCCTTTGTCGTTGTTTTCGGCAATTAGCTTGCCTGCCTGCTTGAATACCCAACAGTCCCTGTTGGTGTGGTTAGCTGGCCTTTCGGGGGTGCCGTGTATCTGGCACGAGCGCCCGAGTATTCGGTCCAAATTGGACGGACCCGGAGTAGTTCTTTTGAATGGCTTTTTCCGCTGACCGGGTTTAGAGCCTTTGAATCCGGCATTGACTGTCATATCCTCATTATTGTCGCCGTTAATGCGGCGTTTGTTCTTGTTGCGACGCGACCTGCCATTGCGGTCCTTGATATCCGGACTGCCAGAATTTTTGCTGAGGTTGTTGCTGCGGGCTAGCCAGCTGTCCTCTCCCGCGCAGAAGTGGGTCAGGAGTGATGTGAGGGCTGCCATTGATTTCGGCTTTTCCTGTCCCAGGTGCGGGTAAGCCACTCGTCGCGGATGTTATGTTTGAAGGCCGCGAGGGCCTCCGCATCCGGACAGTCGACGATTTGATTTTTCTTGGTTAAGAACCGTGTCCAGAATTGTCTGGCCGATTCGTCTGGCTGCTGAATTATATGGCTTAGGTCATCAGCGTCTGGTGGTCGCACATACGTGCCCTAGAAGTTATCAAGGAATGCGGCTTCCAGGTCCTCCCAACACCCAATTGGTTCTGCTGGCAAGCTGTTAAGCCAATGCCGAGCTGGTCCTTTAAGCTTGAGTGGGAGGTATTTTATGGCGTGAAGATCATCACCGCGGGCCATGTTGATATGAAGTAGATAGTCTTTAATCCAAACCGCGGGGTCTGTTGTGTCATCATAAGATTCAATATTCACGGGTTTAAACCCTTCGGGGATTTGATGATCCATTACTTCATTTGTGAAGCGTAGTGGGTGTGCGACGCCTCTGTATTGGGCTATATCACGACGAAGCTCAAAAGAGCTTTGTCTACTGTGTTCGGCCCGACCGGACTTGCTGCGTTCAGCGCGACGGTTGTCGTCACGTATCATGGGGCGCCTACGCGATCCGTAGATCGATCTTTATTGTCTTGCCTTATCCTCCAATATATCTCGCAAGTCCAGAGCGTTCCCCTGCGGTCTTGTGCTTTTCGAGCGATGCCGGGGTACGGTTCTAGTGGAGGGCCTAGAGGCCTCTCTGTCGCGGCCACGGGGTGGTCGGTCAGCCGTATTGTGTGCTGGTGATGCAGGTTTATATGCCTCCTCCTCTAATCGGGGGAGCAGCTTGCGTTTGGGGTAGCTTTTGGAGGGGCGTTCGAGCTCATGCTCTTCGTCCGCAAGGACTTCAGTCCATCTGTCGGCTAGCAGATCTTGATCAGCACTAAGCTGTTGCTACTTTTTCTTCAGGCTATTTGTCGTGGCCATAAGCATGCGTTTAAAACGCTCTTGTTCGACGGGATCCTCAGGCACGACAAATTCGTCGTCGTCGAGGCTTGCCTCGTCTCCGGAGGGAGGCATGTAATTATCATCCTCTACCTCTTCGTCTGCCGTCCTCTCATGAGGGCTGGCTTCTTCGTCCTCCTGTGCTGAATCTTGCTGGAGGGGGTTGTCTTCGGCACTGTCTGGGGTATTATTATCTCCGGTGCCGAAATCTCCATTCTTGCTGTGGCGGGATTTAGAGCGGCGCCGCTGACGCCGGCGCTTGGGCTGTTTCTTGGAGGGGTCATCCTCCGCTGTTCCTTCGCCATTCCCATCCTTTGGGATATCTACCATGTATATGTCATATGATGAGGTGGCTTTCCAGTGCCCAGTAGGCGCTGGTTCTTGGTCATCTCCGGCATCGTCGTCCATACCGTCGATGTCTTCGGAGTCGAAGTCTAGCATGTCCGTTAGATCGTCGACAGTGGCTACTAAGTGGGTGGTGGGTGGGCTTTGAATTTCTTCGCCGTCCGCATCCCAACCGTCCTGACCGCAGTTCGGCCAGGGCTCTCCTGATAACAAGAGATACTTTAGCGAACTCAAGATGTCGCCGAAAGGTGTGTGTTGAAAGATGTCCGCAGCGGTGAACTCCATGATCGGCGCCCAATCGGATTCGATTGGAGGGGTCGCGGGAGGTTCGGAGTCCGGCGAGGAGTCCGGCACCTCGGAGTCATGAGCTTCACAAGGGACAATGCCAGTATTCGGCTCCATCACCGTAGAGGTTGCAGCCCCCGAGGCGGTGTCTAGCCACCCGTCCTCGATCTGCGCAGCCGGCTCCGAATCGAGGGTCGCAGCGGGCTCGTGTGCGGCCTCCAGGGCACTGTCCGGCTGCAGAGCTAAATCATGCCCATCATGACAGTGCGGCGCGCTCAGCTGTGGCTCGAATCCATCGAAGATCAAGTCTCCGCGGATGTCAGCCGTGAAGTTCAAACTTCCAAATCTGACCTGACGGCCAGGGGCGTAGCTTTCGATCTGCTCCAGATGGCCAAGCGAATTGGCCCGCAGTGCAAAGCCGCCGAATACGAAGATCTGTCCGGGGAGAAAAGTCTCACCCTGGACTGCGTCGTTGTTGACGATCGAAGAAGCCATCGAGCCTATCGGTGACGACACAGAGGAACTCTCAATGAAAGCACCAATGTCGGTGTCAAAACCGGCGGATCTCGGGTAGGGGGTCCCGAACTATGCGTCTAGGCGGATGGTAACAGGAGACAAGGGACACGATGTTTTACCCAGGTTTGGGCCCTCTTGATGGAGGTAAAACCCTACGTCCTGCTTGATTGATATTGATGATGTGGGTATTACAAGAGTAGATCTACCATGAGATCAAGGAGGCTAAACCCTAGAAGCTAGCCTATGGTATGATTGTTGTTCGTCCTATGGACTAAAGCCATCCGGTTTATATAGACACCGGAGAGGGCTAGGGTTACACAGAGTCGGTTACAATGGTAGGAGATCTACATATCCGTATCGCCAAGCTTGCCTTCCACGCCAAGGAAAGTCTCATCCGGACACGGGACAAAGTCTTCAATCTTGTATCTTCATAGTCTTGGAGTCCGACCGATGATGATAGTTCAGCTATCCGGACACCCCCTAGTCCAGGACTCCCTCACCGCCCTTATGCCGCGATTCAGGAACACCAATCGGCTTAAGGTCAGGAATAAAGTCAATACAAAACTCAATGACCTCCTCATTTTCATGGCCCTTTGCAATGCTTCCTTCTGGCCTAGCACGGTTATGAACATATTTCTTCAAAACTCCCATGAACCTCTCAAAGGGGAACATATTGTGTAGAAATACAGGACCCAAAACGTTAATCTCTTTGCAAAGGTGAACTAGGACGTGCGTCATGATGTTGAACAAGGATGGTGGGAACACCAACTCAAAACTGACAAGACATTGCACCAAATCATTCTGTAACCTTGGTATGATTTCTAGATCGATTACCTTCTGAGAGATGGCATTGAGGAATGCACATAGCTATACAATGGCTAATCGAACATTTTTCAGTAGAAGCCCCCTCAATGCAACCGGAAGCAGTTGCGTCATAATCACGTGGCAGTCATGAGACTTTAGGTTCTGGAACTTTTTCTCTGCCATATTTATTATTCCCTTTATATTCGACGAGAAGCCAGACGGTACCTTCATGCTGAGCAGGCATTCAAAGAAGCTTTCCTTCTCTTCTTTGGTAAGAGCATAGCTGGCCTGACCCTAATGTGTGTCGTCTTTTCCGTGCATACGTTGCTGGTCCTCACGTGCCTCTGGTGTATCTTTTGTCTTCCCATACACGCCCAAGAAGCCAAGGAGGGTCACGCAAAGATTCTTCGTCACGTGCATCACATCGATTGCGGAGCGGACCTCTAGGTCTTTCCAATAGGGCAGATCCCAAAATATAGATTTCTTCTTCCACATGGGCGTGCGTCCGTCAGCGTCCTTGGGAACAGGTTGTCCGCCAGGACCCTTTCCAAAGATTACCTTCAAATCCTTGACCATATCATGTACATCAGCACCAGGACGGTGGCGAGGCTTCGTCCGATGATCCGCCTCACCTTTGAAATGCTTGCCTTTCTTTCTTACGGGATGCCTGCTCGGAAGAAATCGACGATGTCCCAGGTACACATTCTTCCTACAACACTCCAATATATACTGTCAGTATCATCCAAACAGTGCGTGCATCCGCGGTATCCCTTGTTTGTCTGTCCTAAAAGGTTACTGAGAGCAGGCCAATCATTGGTGGTCACGAACAATAACACCTTTAGGTCAAATTCTTCCTGTCCGTGCTCATCCCACGCACGTACACCTGTTCCATTCCACAGCTGTAATAGTTCTTCAACTAATGGCCTTAGGTACACATCAATGTCGTTGCCGGGTTGCTTAGGACCCTGGATGAGCACTGGCATCATAATGAACTTCCGCTTCATGCACAACCAAGGAGGAAGGTTATACAAACATATAGTCACAGGCCACGTGCTATGGTTGCTGCTCTGCTCCCCAAAAGGATTAATGCCATCTGCGCTTAGACCAAACCATACGTTCCTTGGGTCACCTGCAAACTCCTCCCTGTACTTTCTCTCGATTTTTCTCCACTGCGAACCGTCAGCGGGTACTCTCAACTTTTCGTCTTTCTTACGGTCTTCTCTGTGCCACCGCATCGCCTTCGCATGCTCTTTGTTTTGGAACAAGCGTTTTAACCGTGGTATTATAGGAGCATACCACATCACCTTGGCAGGAATCTTCTTCCTGGGGCGCTCGCCCTCGACATCACCAGGGTCATCGTGACTGATCTTATAACGCAATGCACCACATACCGGGCAAGTGTTCAAATCCTCGTACGCACCGCGGTAGAGGATGCAGTCATTAGGGCATGCATGTATCTTCTGCACCTCTAACCCTAGAGGGCAGACAACCTTCTTTTCTTCATACGTACTCTCAGGCAATTCGTTGTCCATTGGAAGCATATTCTTTATCATTACCAGCAACTTTCCAAATCCCTTGTCAGATACACCATTCTCTGCCTTCCATTGCAGCAATTCCAGTGTGGTAACAAACTTTTTTTGTCAGCTTCGCAATTTGGGTACAACAATTTCTTGTGATCCTCTAACATGCGCTGCAACTTCTTCCTCTCCAAATCACTTGCGCGGTTTCTCTTTGCATCGGCAATGGCCCGACCTAGATGTAAGAGCATATTTATCCCTTAAGTGTTTTGGTGATTGATGACAGTGCTTTTGCGGACTAATCGTGTGCCTTTAGTTTCTTAGACGCTTCATCTCTAGGCACGAGACGATTCGGTGCCCCTCGAAGACTATTGAAGACGGCGTTGTTCTATGTTTCTCTTTGATGGATTTGAGTCGTAGGAGAGCCGTACTATTAAGAGGGGGTCCGCGTCGGAAAGGTTCGTGTGGAATCAACACGTACACATGTCCTTCCTTTCCCTTGCACTTTGGAGCATCTCTCCGTTATCCTAGTTGTGCTTCATCTGACGGCTACTGCTGTACTTGCGGTAGTACTGCTCTATGGAGCGGTAGTACCGCAAGCACCTGCGGTAGTACCGCTGGGGGTCACGGTAGTACCGCTCCTTTGGAGCCTTAGTACCGTCGCTCCCAGGCCTAGTGCCGCTCCACTACGGTAGTAGGGGCAGATGTAATTTTTTACATTCGCGCCCCCACGGTAGTACCGCGGGAGGCCATGGTAGTACCGCTCCCCCGGAGTCGTAGTACCGTGGCCCTCATACCTAGTACCGCTGCGTCACGGTAGTAGGAGCGGATGTAATTTTTTTACATCCGCGCCTCCACGGTAGTACCGCGCCTCGTGCGCGGTAGTACCGCGTTGGATTTTTTGCACTGTTTCATTTTCAGCGGAAGTAGGCACGGATGTAATTTATTTCATCCGCCCTCTTCATAGGCACTGACTTTCCTGCCTTGCGATAGTACCGCAAGGGGGAGTGATAGTACCGCGCAAGCGGTAGTACTGCACCCAGTCAGGCAAGTCCCGGCCTCTGCTGCTGTCGCGGAAGTACCGTGGTCCTCCACGGTAGTACCGCATGGCCTTGCAGTAGTACCGCGCCCCTGGAGCGGTAGTACCGCATTTCGCAGGCTGAACATGTGGATAACGGTTGGATCTTTTCCATAACTATAAAACGGGCGTCTCCTACCTCTAGCTGACCACCTCTTCCACCTCCAAGCTCCATTGTTGCTCCAAGCTCCATTTTGGCCCGATCTCTCTCCCTAGCCAATCAAACTTGTTGATTTGCTCGGGATTGGGTAACAAGGGCCCGATCTACACTTCCACCAAGAGATTTTCGACTCCCCCACTAATCCCTAGCGGATCTTGTTACTCTTGAGTGTTTGAGCACCCTAGACGGTTGAGGTCACCTCGAAGCCATACTCCATTGTGGTGAAGCTTCGTGGTGTTGTTGGGAGCCTCCAAGTGTTGTGGAGATTGCCCCATCCTCCTTTGTAAAGGTTCGGTCGCCGCCTTCAAGGGCACCAATAGTGGAATCACGGCATCTCGCATTGTGTGAGGGCGTGAGGAGATTACGGTGGCCCTAGTGGCTTCTTGGGGAGCATTGTGCCTCCACACCGCTCTAACAGAGACGTACTTCCCCTTAAAAGGAAGGAACTTCGGTAACACATCCTCGTCTTCACCGGCTCCACTCTTGGTTATTTCGTGCCTTTACTTTTGCAAGCTTACTTGTGTTGTATATATTGCTTGCTTGTGTGCTAGTTGTCATTGCATCATATAGGTTGTCCATGTAGTTGCATATCTAGACAACCTATTTTTTCGCAAGGTTTAAATTGTTAAAGAAAAGCTTAAAAATTGTTAGTTGCCTATTCACCCCCGCTCTAGTCAACCATATCGATCCTTTGAATTGGTATCAGAACCTCGTCTCTTTATTAAGGACTTTGCCGTCCGAAGAGTATGGTTGACACCAACGACGGTGTGGAGGAGCACTCCGATGTGAATCCTATCTCGTCTACGGCCGATGGGGGAACCTCGGTCTCACGTGAGGAATTCAATGTGGCTTTAGACACATTGAAAACCTCCATGACGGCCGAGGTTAAAAGCATGTTTTCTGAATTCCTAGAAGGACTTAAACTATCCACCTCGCCGATGAAAGTGGGTGATCCCACTAACAAGGTGACGGATGCCACCTCTGACAAGGGGGAAGCTAATAGTGAAAAAGGTCCTTCTACTAGTGGTAGAAATGGCTCCGACATCTTTGCCCATGTGGAACCTCCTACTTATGGTGGACCGATTCCCACTACTCATTTAAATCATGCCGGTCCTCCTCCTAAGATTGTGAAAAATGAGGATTTTGATGCTTGGGTGTATCGTTTCAAGCGTCATTTAAAACACTAATCTTTGGAGAATTATAGAAGAATGTTTCTATCCACATGACCCAAGCAACTTCACCCCTCGAGAAGCCGTGGATAATCAATTCAATGAGAGTGATCTCTTCATCATCCAAGATGCAATCCTTCCCGAAGATCTCCCTCATCTTCGACCTCATGCCATGGCTAAAGACGCATGGAAATGTGTTTTGTCTCTCTATCGAGGAAGTTCTAGCATTCAACGCTCCAAATATGAAGTGGTGCAAGATGAAGCTGATGAGTTTGCAATGAAAGAAGATGAAGAACCTCGTGAGCTCTTTCGAAGAGTGACCAAACTCGTGGTCGCACTCCGAGATCATGGGAGCAAGGACACGGATGACAATTGGATCAAGCGCAAGTTCCTCAAGGCCATGATGCCCTACAAAAAGGCCATGTCCTCCGTCATTCATCAAAGACCGGACTTCCACTCCATGACCTCAAGTGAAGTGTTGGATGAGTTCGTTGCAATGAGCATCTTGGACAAGACCGCTGATAATGCGGTGCTCCGTTATCAAAGGGCAAAGAAGCCCAACCTTGCCTTGAAGGCCAAGGTCAATGTGGAAGAAGAGGAAGAAGAATAAGATGAGGAGAGCAACCCCGAAGACACAAAATATGATTATCATGAGCACATGGCTCTTGCCTTAAGACAATTCTGGAGCAAGAAGAATACAAGACCCAACTTCAACAAGAACAACTCAAGTGGCATCAATGGAAAGCAACGAGTTAGAACTTGTTTCAACTGTGGCAATGTGAGCCATTTCGTTGCGGATTGTCCTTACGAGAAGTGGGAAGACAATCGTGGCAAGTTCATCCGAAAAGACAAGGCCAAGTCCTTCCCCAACAAGAACAACTTCACCAAGAAGACTCCTACTCGCGGGTTGGTGGTTCAAGAAGAATACCGTGAGGATGATGATGATCATGAAGATAGTGAAGCAATGGCCATGGCATCCGTTGCCATTGCCACAACTCCCCGGGTGTCTCTTTTCGATTCACCCAACGAGAACATCACCGCCAAGTGCCTCATGGCTAAGTCCACCAACAAGGTAACCCCCAACATCAAAACCACCATTATTCCTAATCCTTCTTCAACGGTTGGCTTTGATGATGGTAAGGGGTATAATGAGGAGGTAAATGAATTTGAGTCCTTCATGAGTAAGCTCAATGGCAAATCCAAGAAGCACTTCGTTGCTCTCTTGGAACAACTTGGTGAAGCCAATGACATGATTGAGGCTCACGAAGAAACCATCTCTAAGATGGAAGGTCATAGTCATGACTATGCCGATGAGATATCGGATCTCTCTAATGCTCTTGAGGAAGAGCGTGGGCATCGTTTGGCTCTTGAGGAGTCACACAATGATGACCATGCCAAATTAAAGAAAGATCTTGATCATGCTCTTGTTGTGTCTCGTGTTCTAACTTCCGAGAAGGCTAAGCTTGGGGTTGATCATGCTAGACTCAAGGAGGAGTTTGATGTACTTGACAAGGCCCATAAGGTCTTGAAAAGTGCTCATGCAAACCTCAAGGAGTCTCATGCTCAACTCCAAGTTAAGCTAACCAAGGAAAAGGCCACATTTCCTCACATGGTCTTAATTGATAATGCAAATGCTACTAACCCGTGTTGTGAGCATGTGCATCTTGTGGAGAAGAATGTCAAGTTGAAGGAACAACTCGAGAAAGGACTTGTGTCATGCATACAAGGTGAGAAGAACCTAAATGACCTTTTGAGCAATCAAAAGGAAGTTGTGGGCAAGGAGGGAGTTGGGTTTTCACCCAAGTCCAAGAACAAGAAGAAGAACAAGGAGAAGAATAACAAGACCAAATGACCTCCCCCGCTCAAGCAAACTTTTGTGAAGGAGGGAGAGGGTGCTCCTAAGGAGAAGAAGAAGAATGCGAAGAGTGGTGATGCCAAAGAGCGCAAAGCCATCTCTCCCAACAAAGCCGGCGACTTTAACCCCTCTTATGTGTTGTGCCGTGCTAGTGATGGGCATGTTTATGCTAAATTTGTTGGTTCTTCTTATGAGTACATTGAATGGTCTATTTGGGTTCCTAAGACCCATGTTACTAACATCAAAGGACCCATTACTAAATGGGTACCTAAAACCAAGCATTGATCTCTTGTATGTGTTTGCTTCCGGTGGGGGATCATGGTTGCTTGATAGTGGAGCAACAAATCATATGACCGGGAGCAAGGACTTGGTGGTGGACGTCCAAAAGATCCCATCTATGCCCACCAATGTCGAGTGGGGTGATGCCTCGCATTCTAAGGTATTGGGTCTTGGCAAGGTTGTCATTTCTCATGATCTAACAATCGAGAAAGTCATGCTTGTTGAGTCCCTTGCGTTCAATTTACTTTCCGTTCGTCAACTCGCACTCATGGGCTTTGCCACCTTCTTTGATATTGATACCGTGGCCCTCTTGTGGAGCAAGACTCTTAAAGTAGCCTTTGTTGGGCATGTCGAGAACAGTCTCTATGTGATTAACTTTTAGGAGCAACCCACTAAGACCGCGACATGCCTAATGGCTAAAGTTGATGTGGGATGGCTTTGGCATCGCCGTTTAGCCCATGTCAATATGAGATCTTTGCAAAGTCTTCTCAAGGGGGAACATGTCCGTGGACTAACAAATGTTAGTTTTGCCAAAGATCGTGCTTGCAGTGCTTGTATCGAAGGAAAGCTTCATGAGACGGCTCACCCTCCCACGACTATCATCTACTCGAAGAGACCCTTGGAGCTCCTGCACATGGACCTCTTTGGTCCTCCATCCTTTGATAGTCTTGGGGGTAGAAAGTATTGCTTGGTGATTGTGGATGATTATTCAAGATACACTTGGGTATACTTCTTCAAGAGGAAGAGTGAGACTCAACAAACCGTCATCGACTTTTTAAATGAAGCTCAACGTCAACATAATGCAAAGATCTTGACAATAAGAAGTGACAACGGCACCGAGTTCAAGAACTACACCTTGGATGAGTTTCTTAGTGATGAGGGGATCAAGCATCAATATTCTGCACCATATACCCCTCAACAAAATGGTGTTGCGGAGAGGAAAAACCGAACGTTGACGAATGCGACAAGGACCATGATGGCGGAGTTCAAGTCTCCATACAACTTTTGGGCCGAAGCCATCAACACCGCATGTCATGCATCCAATCGGCTCTATCTCCGCAAAGGCTTGAACAAGACTCCTTATGAGATACTCACCGGAAACAAGCCCAATCTCAAGTACTTCCGAGCGTTCGGGTGTAAGTGTTTCATTCTCAAGAAAGGTGTTCGTTTGTCTAAATTTGAGGCTAGAGCTTATGAGGGCATATTTGTTGGTTATGCTACAAACTCTCATGCTTACCGTGTTCTCAACAAGTCCACCAGACTCATTGAGGAGACGTGTAACGTGGAGTTTGACGAAAATAACGGCTCCCAAGTGGAGCAAAGTGGTACTTGTGATGTAGGTGATGAAATTCCTCCCCAAGCCATAAGAAGAATGGGTATTGGTCATATTCTACCCATTGAGGAACCCCTTGTGGCCGAAGGAGAAGGGAAATGCTCCACTCAAGTGGAGCCTTCACCTACTCAAGACCCACACGCTTCGAAGAACAAAGTGTAGGCCCTCAACCTCGGGAACAAGACCAAGGGCAAGATCAATCTCAAGATGATGGTGAACCTCCAAATGATGCCCAAGGTCAAGTTCTCCCCCTCGAGCAAGTTCAAGATCATGAGCAAGCTCAAGATCAAGAACAAGCTCAAGACGGCGCTCAAGATGATCAAGTTAACCCTCCTCCTTCCACATCCGAGGAGGAATTAGAGCGTCGTGCCGCGAAGATTGCTTCCAAACTCACCACCAAAGGCCATCTCATGGAGAATGTGGTTGGAAGCCTAAGAAAGGGGGTAAGCACTCGTAGAAAATTAGCAAACTATTGTGAGCATCACGCGTTTGTCTCTTGTGTTGAACCCCAAAAGGTCTATGAGGCGCTCGAAGACTCGGATTGGCTCAATGCCATGCATGAAGAACTCAACAACTTCAAGTACACCAAGGCGTGGAGGTTGGTGCCAAGGCCTTCGGGGAACCATAACGTCATTGGAACCAAGTGGATCTTCAAGAACAAGCAAGATGCTCATGGGAACATCATTCGCAACAAGGCAAGATTGGTAGCACAAGGCTACTCCCAAGTTGAGGGTATCGACTATGGTGAAACCTTTGCTCCCGTTGCTCGCCTTGAATCCATTCGTTTGTTGATTGCTTATGCTTCCCATCACAACTTTAAGCTACAACAAATGGATGTGAAAAGTGCTTTTCTTAATGGTCCTATTAATGAGTTGGTTTATGTCAAGCAACCCCCCGGGTTCGAGGATCATTACTTCCCGGATCATGTGTATCAACTTGATAAGGCACTCTATGGCCTTAAACAAGCCCCACATGCGTGGTATGACCACCTTACCGAGTTGTTACAAGATCGTGGATTTGAAGTAGGGCAAATTGATCCCACTCTTTTTACTAAGAAGGTCAAAGGGGAGTTGTTTGTGTGCCAACTATATGTTGATGACATTATCTTTGGTTCCCCTAACAATGCTTTCAATGAAGAATTTGCCACTCTCATGACCTCTAAGTTCAAGATGTCTTCGATGGGAGAGTTGAAGTTCTTCCTTGGTTTTGATATCAAACAAAGAAGAGAAGGTACCTTCATCAACCAAGCCAAATACACTCAAGACATGCTTAAGAGATTCAAGCTAAGTGATGTCAAGCCGGCCTCTACTCCGATGCCCACCAAGTGCCAACTTGACATTGATCCCAATGGTAAAGCGGTGGATCAAAAGGTATATCACTCTATGATTGGTTCCTTGCTTTACCTTTGTGCATCTAGACCGGATATCATGTTGAGTGTGGGAATGTGTGCATGGTTCCAAGCCGCACCAAAGGAAAGCCACTTTGTGGCGGTCAAGCGAATCTTTCGATATTTGGCTCATACCCCAAACTTTGGCCTATGGTACCCAAGAGGAGCTAACTTCAAGCTTGAAGGATTCACAGATTCTGATTGGGCGGGAGATAAGGTGGATAGGAAGTCCACTTTCGGAGGGTGCCAATTTCTTGGTTGCTCTTTGGTAAGTTGGTCTTCCAAGAAGCAAAGTTGTGTGTCTCTCTCGTCCACCGAAGCGGAATATGTGGCGGCCGGTAGTTGTTGTGCACAACTCTTATGGATGAGGCAAACTTTAAAGGAGTACGGTGTCATTTGTGACAAAGTGCCTCTTTGGTGTGATAATGAAAGTGCCATCAAGATTTCTCTCAACCCGGTGAAACACTTCAAGACGAAGCATATTGAGATTCGGTATCACTTCATCCGGGATCACATTAGGCGAGGGGAGATCGAGCTCAAGTATGTCAACACTCATGATAACCTTGCAGATATTTTCACGAAGCCCTTGGATGAAGCAAGATTTCGCGAGTTAAGGCATGAGCTAAATATCATTGATTCGAGCAACGTGACTTGAACCCTTGCACCCCCACCACACTCAACTTGTTGTCTAGTTTAGATGTAGGCATGGACATAGGGGGAGTGTTGTTCTGTCAATGAACTCTCCCTCCCCCCATTATGCATAAATCGATCAACTCTTTCACATTAGCCATTTTTTATGGTACTTGTGCTTCAAAGATGAGTTTTGGTCATGGGCCCAAGGATAATTCTTCGCGGTGCCATACCAACTAACTCAAACATAGGTGGCTCCGGCACCCCCTCTCCTTTTGAGAGGTTGGGTTGCGCGGTTGCTTCTTGTTGTCTTTCTGCCTTTGGGTTGTTCATGTTCTTGTGGTGTCTTTTTGTGCTAGAAGTTTCTTTGCAAAGACCTCTTTTCGTGTGTCGAAACCAGCTTTTTCTTGAGCTCACGGTACTACCGCAGCCTACTACGGTACTACCGCATGAGGGGAGCACGGTACTACCGCCCCCATACGGCAGTAATTTTTTACTGCCACCTGGGAGAGCGGTACTACCGCTTCGGTGCAGTACTTCCGCCCAAGTGGTACTACCGCAATGATATGCGGTACTACCGTGACGGCTCGGACGAGTGGGGATAAGGACGGCCAGGGGGAGTTCTAACTCCCCCATACCCATTCGCCCGTTCCCCATCTTGTCTCTCTCTCTCCCTCGCTCAAGAACGGAGCCGGCATCCGTCATCGGATCTCCGCCTCCGGCTGCCCTCCCGTGATTCCGACCGGTGGGATCGCTCCCCACCACGTGCTCTTGCTATGGACCAAGGTCTTTCCCCAACTCCTTCTCGTTTTTGTTGTGTTTGTTGTCTCTAGGTTTTGGGGGAGACTTGTGTGTTCTTGAGATTCTTAGGCTTAATCTTTGCAAGAGTAGGATGAAGGAGCATAGTATTGCGTAGGAATTATACTTGTACTTTGTACTGTGCTAGACTTGATCACCGTAGCACTACCGGGGTTTCGCGGTTCTTTTCAGATTCAAACCATCGCTTGGATCTGACGCGGTGCGGTACTACCGCCCATCTGGCGCGGTACTACCGCTTGTTTGGTACTACCGCCCTCTGGCGCGGTACTACCGCACTCACTGCAGCACTAAAACTTTACTACCGCTCCAACCATGGTACTACCGTGCCTCGCATGGTACTACCGCACCCTGGAGCGGTACTAAAATTTTAGTACCGCAGGCTCAGGCAGTACTACCGTGGCTCACATCTATCTCATGGCAACTTTCATGTATACTTTCTATGTGTTTCTTGTGCTTTACCGTGGTCTTTGCATTGATCCTTTTTGCATTTCGTGCGTGTTTTGCGTGTGTGTCTCAGGTGGTGGCTCTCGCCGTTCCAACCCTAGTCGTGACACGGGCTCCAAGCGTCTACGCAATCCAGGTGAAGCACCAGAGGGCTCCTCTGCTCCCAAGCGCCATGTCAAGTCATCAGCTAGCAAGCACAAGGAACCCGCTAAGGGCATGGACGAGATACCCCAATCTGAGTTTGTCCGTCTCAGGAAGCTCAACCCGTATGTGAACCCTCGTGCTACTGTCAAAGGTTGTGAGCTGTTTTGGAACAAGCAACAGACTCTCATTTATCTGGATGTCATCAAGAATAAGCATAATACCTATGTGGATGTCAAATGGATAGAAATGCATCACATGAGGAAGGACCAGTATCGTGCGTACTTTGGAGAAGCTCTGGACCTGGTGGAGCAGTTTGGTATTGAGCATGTGATCTCTTTTCACCTTGACTATGACCTTGAGCTCATCTGTCAGTTCTTTGCCTCAGTATACTTTCACCATGATGAGGAGCGGAGGATGACCTGGATGACCAATGGCCGTATGATGACTGCTACTTGGAAGGAGTTCATGGACCTGCTCCACGTTCCTGATGACGGGCTCAACACTCCCGTGGGTGTTCGCCCCCATGCTAATCCTGAGTCTGCTAACAAGGACAAGCTTCAACCATACTATGTTGAGAAGGCACTTGCCAATGGCAAGACGGGGTTTGTGCTCAACTCTTTTCTGGATATCATGTATCGCATCTTTCGCAACTCCTTGTTCCCTCGCATTGGTGACAAGGACAAGGCTCGGTTGTCTCAGACTCAGCCACTTGATGTCTCACACATCATGTGGTGTGAGCTTCGGTTTGCGGTGTTCAACCGCAAAGTGCCTATCTATGGTCCTTATCTTTTTCTGCTGATATCGAAGACTTGGGAGAAGATGTTCCCTGGTGAGGAGTTCCTTGAGCCAGACTGGATTCGCCATGATCCCATCTGTCTCTGTGTCAAGTCCAACTGGGCTAACACTACTACTCGCGCTGAGGCGTCTGCTGCTAGGGCTGCTGTTGATGAGGAGGATGTTGGCGTAGAGGATGTTGCTAAGGACCGTGCTGCCAGGACTTCCCATAGTTCCTCTATGCCCTCGTGGGCCAAGAAGCTGAAGGACAAGATGAAGACTCTTTTCTGCATGCAAGCCAAGGGCCAGTACAGAACTCACATGGCATCCAAGGAGAGTCATCGCCGGGACAAGAAGATCTTGCAGCTCTATGGTGAGGATGTGTCTGGCGGTTCTGAGGATCGCATCACTCCAGAGGCCGAGTGGATGGAGAAGCAAGGCTATAGGTGGACTAATTCTGAGGAGGACGTCGAGGCGACCATCCCTGCTGCCGAGGAGTCCGACGGAGAGGGTTGGGATGAGTTCCCTGCTTGAGCCACCCCGTGTGTGTAGGTGTCCTCTCTGCCTTTTTGGCGTCTCGATGCCAAAGGGGGAGAGAGTGTAGGGATTTGCACGTCTTGTGTCATCGTTCGTGTTTGCTGCTTTCTCTTTGAACCTCGTTTCAGTTGCTTTGGGTTGCTTTACTTCATATGGTGTAAGACATATGCACTCTATCTATCTTAGCAAGCTTGTGATATATTGTGCTACCTTTGTGATATGCTCTGCTTAGATGTTAGTTATCATGCCTTTGTCTCTATAATATAGGGGGAGTGTTGATCCTAGGTTGTGTGCGATGCAGTCCAAAGCATCTATCTAGATTGCACACATCTAGGGGGAGCCCGTCTATATTCTAGAGAGGAGGGGTTTTCCTGTGCCCTATATTATCTCATCTATGTGCAAATCCCGTATTGTCATCAATCCACCAAAAAGGGGGAGATTGTAAGAGCATATTTATCCCTTAAGTGTTTTGGTGATTGATGACAATGCTTTTGCGGACTAATCGTGTGCCTTTAGTTTCTTAGACGCTTCATCTCTAGGCACGAGACGATTCGGTGCCCCTCGAAGACTGTTGAAGACGGCGTTGTTCTACGTTTCTCTTTGGTGGATTTGAGTCGTAGGAGAGCTGTACTATTAAGAGGGGGTTCGTGTCAGAAAGGTTCGGGTGGAATCAACACGTACACATGTCCTTCCTTTCCCTTGCACTTTGGAGCATCTCTCTGTTATCCTAGTTGTGCTTCATCTGACGGCTACTGTTGTACTTGCGGTAGTACTGCTCTATGGAGCGGTACTACCGCAAGCACCTGCGGTAGTACCGCTAGGGGTCACGGTAGTACCGCTCCTCTAGAGCCTTAGTACCGTGGCTCCCAGGCCTAGTGCCGCTCCGGTACGGTAGTAGGGGCAGATGTAATTTTTTACATCCGCGCCCCCACGATAGTACCGCACATCCTGCGCGGTAGTATCGTGGGAGGCCACGGTAGTACCGCTCCCCCGGAGTCGTAATACCGTGGCCCTTATACCTAGTACCGCTGCGTCACGGTAGTAGGAGCGGATGTAATTTTTTACATCCGCGCCTCCACGGTAGTACCGCGCCTCATGCGTGGTAGTACCGCGTCGGATTTTTGCACTGTTTCGTTTTCAGCGGAAGTAGGCATGGATATAATTTATTTCATCCGCGCTCTTTGTAGGCATTGACTTTCCTGCCTTGCGGTAGTACCGCAAGGGGGAGCGGTAGTACCGCGCAAGCGGTAGTACTGCACCCAGTCAGGCAAGTCCCGGCCTCTGCTGCTGCCGCGGAAGTACCGTGGTCCTCCACGGTAGTACCGCATGGCCTTGCGGTAGTACCGTGCCCCTGGAGCGGTAGTACCGCATTTCGCAGGCTAAACATGTGGATAACGGTTGGATCTTTTCCATAACTATAAAAGGGGCGTCTCCTACCTCTAGTTGACCACCTCTTCCACCTCCAAGCTCCATTATTGCTCCAAGCTCCATTTTGGCCCGATTTCTCTCCCTAGCCAATCAAACTTGTTGATTTGCTCGGGATTGGGTGACAAGGGCCCGATCTACACTTCCACCAAGAGATTTTTGATCCCCCCACTAATCCCTAGCGGATCTTGTTACTCTTGGGCGTTTGAGCACCCTAGACGGTTGAGGTCACCTCGAAGCCATACTCCATTGTGGTGAAGCTTCATGGTGTTGTTGGGAGCCTCCAAGTGTTGTGGAGATTGCCCCATCCTTGTTTGTAAAGGTTCGGTCGCCACCTTCAAGGGCACCAATAGTGGAATCACGGCATCTCGCATTGTGTGAGGGCGTGAGGAGATTACGGTGGCCCTAGTGGCTTCTTGGGGAGCATTGTGCCTCCACACCGCTCTAACGGAGACGTACTTCCCTTAAAAGGAAGGAACTTCGGTAACACATCCTCGTCTTCACCGGCTCCACTCTTGGTTATTTCATGCCTTTACTTTTGCAAGCTTACTTGTGTTGTATCTATTGCTTGCTTGTGTGCTAGTTGTCATTGCATCATATAGGTTGTGCACGTAGTTGCATATCTAGACAACCTATTTTGTCGCAAGGTTTAAATTGTTAAAGAAAAGCTTAAAAATTGTTAGTTGCCTATTCACCCCCTCTAGTCAACCATATTGATCCTTTCACTAGATCATCAGCGGGCTCATCTGATGCCTCTTCTTCAGCTTGTTCCCGCATTGCCGGCTCAGCTTCTTCCTCCATTGTTGTATCATCGTATTCAGGGAACCCATGGCCAGGATAGATGTCGTCGTCTTCTTTCATTGTCTTCCATCATAACCCCTCTTTCTCCGTGCTTGGTCCAAACATTATAGTGGGGCATGAAACCGGACTCAAATAGGTGGACGTGAATGGTTCTTGACGTAGAGTAATTGTGACAATTCTTACAGCCAGCACATGGACAAGGCATAAAACCATCCGCCCGCTTGTTTGCCTCAGCGGCAAGCAGAAAATTATGCACGCCATTAATGAACCCGGGAGAGCATCGGTCATCATATATCCATTGTCGGCTCATATCTTCATTATACATAACACCGAATAAACCAAATTAATACAAGTTCATACATAAAGTTCATACATAAAGTTCATATACAACACTTAATTAAATGCAACATACAAATAACTCTCTAGCTAAAGAATTTAAATGCAACAACAAATGCGATCAAGACCGCAACTAAGGCAACAATTGATCCAACAACATAATGATACCAAGCCACACTATCAATGGCATATTTTCTAATCTTTCTAATCTTTAACCTCATTTTCTCCATCTTGATCTTGTGATCATCGACGACATCGGCAACATGCAACTCCAATTCCATCTTCTCCCCCTCAATTCTTTTCAATTTTTCTTTCAAATACTCATTTTCTCTTTCAACTAAATTTAACCTCTCGACAATAGGGTCGGTTGGAATTTCCGGTTCACATACCTCCTAGATAAAAATATCTATGTCAACTTGATGGGCATAATTTGTCATAAACACGAAATGCAACAACTAGTTTTAAAAGAGAATATACCACATCCGAATCATAACAAGGACGAGGGCCGACGGGGACGGATATCAAAACCATGGCACTATGTATAACAAACAACGTACGGGTAAGACAATTATACGAGTAACTATATATCCAAATCACACAAACATCAATTTGGTAATGTAAAACATTCATGAACAAGAGCCTCACCACAAGGTGGTGCCGGCGACGGGATGGTGCGGGCGATCGACGGTGGTTACGACGGAGATTTAGAAGGCACTAAGTAAACCACACCTACATATGCAAACTAAGTGTTATTTTTGACCTGAAATTGCATATAAATCAAATACTAGCAAATATATTTCCTCCCAAATTAATCACTATACAAAGCATTGCAAGAGCTAATCTAGCAATGAGAGTTGAAAGGACAAAGTTGCTAACCTTTGTGATCATTTGAATGGATGTGGGCCTTCAAATCTTGACAAATTTTGGGCAAAATTTGTGAGGAGCTCGAGGAAGAGAGGGGAAGAACAGAGGAAGTGAGGGGAAGAACAGAGTGGCTCGGGTGGACGAAGGGTTTATGTACGTCGACCTTTAGTACCGGTTCGTGCCACGAACCGGTACTAAAGGTGCTGGACGGGCCCCAGACTGACAACATCCTGCCACCACTCTCTTTAGTACCGGTTCGTGGCACGAACCGGTGCTAAAGGTTCACCATGAACCGGTACTAATGAGAGCGGCCGGCTAGCCGTTTGAACCGGCACTAATGGACACATTAGTGTCGGCTCAAAATCGAACCGGCACTAATGGACACATTAGTGTCGGCTCAAAATCGAACCGGCACTAAGGTGTCTCAGATTTGCCCCTTTTTCTACTAGTGTATGGTTCTTGCAAACACTTGCTTCTACAATGTTGTTTAGAAGCACAGTTGTACAAACATTAAGATGGTGCAACTCTAGCTTTGATTTATCAATATATCTCCTACATATATTGTTTGCTTCCAAATTATTCAAAAAATATATATTGTTTGCTTATATCTTTTTCTTGCATATTACACACATGTAATAGTTACATAGTTCGAAGGGTTTCCATAACACTTTCTTCAGATTATTCAGTTATGTTTGATGACCTAAAACAATTATTATCAAAAAAATTAAATTGACGCCATAAAACTTATTTATATTACTGAATTCTCTTTGAGAACCCAATGCTTATGCACCCAACACAACCAATGATATTTAAAGCCAACTCAATTTAGTATGTATTATATGCTGAGTTAAATCCATTTCATGATTTTTGATTTCCAATTTTTTTATTTCTTTTTTGATTCACAAGAGAAAAATGTTGGATGATGTGGAACATATGATGATGCAAGTTCATGCATGGCGAAAGAATATTACTCCCTCCACCAGGATATATTTATGGTGTATTTTGACCATCCACGTCCAATCTTTGAACGATAACATTTATGGGATTTAATTGTTGCTCAATTTGACAATAAAAAAAGGATTAGTTATTGGCCAAAGATTGAATTTGTCTATCTAATTAAGTATGACTTGTATATCCCGCTAGAGGGATTGTTATCCTGTTGGTGCATTGTGGAGAAAGAAGTTAGGGGAGAAAATTTGAAGGGATACTATATATGCATTTATGTTCCCTCAGCAAAATAAAAATCTTAGCTCATTGTTACATAAATATATACTGAACATTGTTTTTTTTTCAGGACACATACAGTTATATTTTTTAAATCACTCCGTTGGATCATGTTATATTATAGGCGAGAACTTTTATACCCTTGAAACCTTGACTATATATAACATGCTATCTATACCTACTAATAAAAGAAATAGGTATTCTTAGTCTGTCATGCTATTTTATAGAAAACCCCCTAATGTTTCTGACATTAAACCCACAATACATATTAAATGTTTTTTAAAATACTCATATCTTCTATACCGTAACTTCAAATTTAACATGTTATATATGGAATTTGATTAGAAAAAATATAAAATCTGAACATGATGTTATTTTATCTGTTAATATAATGCATTATCCATCTTTCTTTCATATCAGTACTGATCCGGATTGTGGATGCACATCTCAGCAAAATCAGGATTGGAAACGAAATTGAAGATCACTTGCCCATTTCTTTGTATGTATTAAATCTACATGCAAGTCGTGTTTAAATAGAAGACATGCATGTGGAATCTTGAACTTGCGTTTTTGTAGGCAAAGACCATCTTTGTTTGGGCCGTAGCTACCAATATTCAGATTATCTAGACCATTTTTTATAAATTAAAAGCGTGTGGTATTCTTTTCTCCCATTCCAACACACGGGCCATTTTGCTAGTATATATTAAAATATTTTTGTTAAAGAATGTAATATTAGGATGAAAGCGCCACTACCCTAGTTTAGTTTCTTTTTTTTTGGCCTAAAGGACAAGATCTATTATAAAGATTCACCGGAAGCAGAAATCACCTCAAACATTAAAAAATTTATCTAGGTCCATGGACCATCGAATGGCCATTGCCTCTGCGAAGACGAGCCGCTAACACACCATTGTTCTTGCTCCCACACTGGAGCTAGCATGACCTTGTCGATGATAGCCAGTGAGTCTTCATGCACATGCCTCTAAGGATCAGTGCTCTTGCGGCAGTCGTCGCCGTTGAATCCCTGAATCGATCTGAAGACCCTGACACAAAATTTCATTGTTCGCACACATAACGAGAAATTCTAACCTTGCCACCCGAGGAGCTCGCCAAATCTACGTCGGAGCTCCCCAAATAGAGGAACTTCAATAGGATCGGATCCTGAAAGACTAACTTGAAGAAAAAGCGCCGCTATCCGTCCAAGTGTCACCCCTCTGAGGACAAAAACCCTACCCATCTACTAGCCGGAGACGAGACACTAGGAATCCCCTTCCCGCAGAGGGGAGGCAAATCCACAGGCTCGCCGGCGGATATCGAGGGGAGGAAAGCTTTCCCTAATCGCCATGCGAGAGGGAAAGAACTTGTTCTACCTGTGGACGGTTACTATGCTTGTTCAGTTAATTGTACCAAGAAAACATATATTTTATTTTGAGAAACATTGTACAAACGTGGATGTTCACATAGGCACATGTACATCATCTCTTATGAATGCACACACGCATATTCTTCGCCTATGAGCACTTTCGAGAGAGTGAGCCAGCAGATCTTATAATAAAATGAAAAATATTTTGGCCGAACCACTCAAGTCCCATCCTCACACAATTTCCAGCACACACAATGCATCCGACGGATATGCTTCTTCCACTGATCCGGAGAAGATAAGGAAACGAGGCAACCAGCGAACGTGAGCCACCCCTACCACATCTGTACGAAAGAAACGCTGCTATATATAGCGTGGTGACCAGGCAATGGGGTCTCAAGTGTAGCCGGCATCCTCCTCTCCTCCAGATAATACATTACCATGGCCCCCGCCGTGATGGCTTCCTCGGCTACCACCGTCGCACCCTTCCAGGGGCTCAAGTCCACAGCCGGTCTCCCCGTCGGCCGCCGCTCCAGCGGCAGCCTCAGCAGCGTCAGCAATGGCGGAAGGATCAGGTGCATGCAGGTATGTCGGGCACTAATTAAACAGATATGAGTTTCTTTGTCAGTGCAAGTAATTCACTTGCAGAACATCCCCAATGTATATAACCAAACCCATCCTCGAAATAGGACCCATATACTAGCACTAAGTACAACCAAAGCTTTATTGATTGTGAACAACCCAGCAATGCATATGAGAGCTGCCCATAAGGAGCAATTTTTGGCTTGTCGACTGATTTTTTCTAGCGTAGTTTAGTACAATTAATTGACTTATCACCAAGTATTGAGCATCTGTGCGCATTCTATTCATTTAGGTGTGGCCAATTGAGGGCATCAAGAAGTTCGAGACCCTGTCTTACCTGCCACCCCTATCCACGGAGGCCCTCCTGAAACAGGTCGACTACCTGATCCGCTCAAAGTGGGTGCCCTGCCTCGAGTTCAGCAAGGTTGGCTTCGTCTTCCGTGAGCACAACAGCTCCCCCGGGTACTACGACGGCCGATACTGGACAATGTGGAAGCTGCCTATGTTCGGGTGCACTGACGCCACACAGGTGCTGAACGAGGTGGAGGAGGTCAAGAAGGAGTACCCTGACGCCTATGTCCGTGTCATCGGCTTCGACAACCTGCGCCAGGTGCAGTGCGTCAGCTTCATCGCCTTTAGGCCACCGGGTTGCGAGGAGTCCGGCAAGGCCTAAACTACGAGTTGAAACAATGGCCTATCTCGTATGAAGGTCTTTTGTGAACTTCACTTTTGTCCAAAACTCTGCTGTACGACTCTGCTTTCTGACCGGAGCATACCTTTTGTTCTATATGATTTTGTGTATGTATGTACGAACATAGGTTCTTGAGCATGCATACGTAATTCCTCATAGGTCTATATCTTCTTCTTCGGCACAACCCCCGAATACATCAATGGACGAGATCTGTCTATACCTTTTCATAATAAAGAGTAGGATGGTCTTTCAAGAAAATACGTCGCGAAGATCTGTCATGTTCTGAGTCTATTTTGGGCCGGCCCATTAGAGAGAGTATGTGCGGTAGCACCGATCAAAAATCCAAAACATAGTGTGCCTATTGGGCATCGAACACAGGACCTCCAGCGGTTGGGAAACTGCTAATAGCCACCAGAACCATCTGGATTTGCTGATATTTTTGAAGTGTAGTTGTTTATTACCTAGAACAGACGTACTGTAGGAGCTTTTTTTTTACTAGAAATACTCTAGCAGATCAAAATTGGTGCACGGACTTCTTTTGGAAAACACAACTGGGCAGGACATTCTAGCTAAAGCATTTTTTATAGCTAAAAAACCTAATGTGTTTTTTCATCTATTGGAATATTTTTAAAAATACGAAACATTTTTCAAAATTTGGACTTCTTTTGGAAACGCATTTTTTTCAAATTCCCGAACCCTTTTTTATGAAAAATACTTTGATTTTGTGAATATTTTTGAAAGTTTAAGAACAGTTTTTCAGTATTGTAAACATATATCTGAAACTGCAGATTTTTTTGAAAAGATGAATAATTTATCACATTTGTGACCATTTTCTTGAAAACATAAACAATTTTGAAATATCTGAACATTTTTTTAAAATGCAAAACTTTTTCAAATTGGCGAGCATTATTCAAAAACACAAACAATTTTTAAAATTTACGAATATTTTTCCAAATATACTTAAATTTTCCGGAAACATTCTTATTTTCTAGGGCCTAAGCATTTTTTTCATTGCAGTTAGTTTCTTTTTTTTTCTCTTTTTGTTAATTCATTTTTCTACTTTTGAACTTTATTAATCTTTGTGAAACTTGTTCAAATTTTGGAAAAAATGTTTGGCATAACATAAAATGATTTTGTTTTCAAATATTGTTTAAATTATAAAAAATATTCTGGAATTTCATAAAATGTTCTAGTTTTCGAATTTTGTTGTTCACAAATTTAAGAAATGTATGTGTTTCAAAAAAGTTGACAATTTTTTTAAGAAGTACGCGGTTTGCTTTTTTGTTCGAAATTTTCATCATTCTTTCGTAATTTGTTAACAATTTTGGAAAAAAGTGTTCAAGTTAGTAAATTTTTCATACACACTTTGAAGTTCCAAAATTGTTGAGAAATTTCAAGAAATTGTTAGGAAAAAATAAAATGTTTATGTTGAGTGATAATGAAGGGAATTAGAAATAAACTCATCTAACTGGTATATTTTAGGCTATTGATAAATGATCCCACCTTCTTGCAAGAGCCTGGCTTGGACATATGAGGCATCCACGCCAGGTTTGAATGACTTCCGACACCCTTTACATGTTGTGACACGTCCGACCATTTATCGGCCTACTTTCAATGAGAAAACTCTAGAAAATACAAAACTTTTCAAAAATCTAAACAAATTGGCATTGTGCCTTGAATTGGTCATAGAAGCTCATGAAAAATATTTGGGGTTATTTGACAGATGTCAGTAAACAACGAGCTTTCAAACGGACCCTTCTGCACTATTCGAACACTCTCCGTTGAACATAGTCTATTTTTGAACATCTTTAAAATGAACCCCACTTTTGCAAGAAGGTAGGCATGCCCATGGTAGGCACATGCCTAGTTTGGACGTTTTTCTACACCATATTCAAGTGTTGACACATCCGGTCATTTATCGGCCTTCTTAACCACAAAAACTTCAGAAAACGCAAAATTGGACAAAACCAAAACAATTTGGTGTGGTGCCTTGAATTGGTTATACAAGGCCATGAGAAATGGAGCTCGCAAACAGATCCTTCTAGCCTATTCGAACACTCTCCATCCAACATGGTATTTCTTTGGAAATATCAGGACTACCCCCAACTTTTGCAAGCAAGTGGGCATGCCCATGTTAGGCATCCATACTTGGTCTGAATGACTTCCGACACCGTATGCACGTTGCGACATGTTCTATCATTAATTGTTACTTTTTCACCAAGAAACTCCAGGAAATGCAAAACTTGTTGAAAACCCAAACAACTTTCCATGATGCCTTGAATTGGTCATACGAGGCCCTTGAAAAAAATTGGATTAATTTCAAGGATGTCGAGAACTAACATGCTCTCAGACGAATCCTTCTGCCCGAGAACACAGTTTGTTCAACATGGTCTATTTATACTTCCTCCGTCCGAAAATACTTGTCATCAAAATGGATAAAAGGAGATGTATCTACATGTATTTTAGTTCTACGTACATCCCTTATTATCCATTTTGATGACAAGTATTTTCGGACGGAGGGAGTACATCCTTAAAATGGCCCCAACTTTTGCCACCAGATGGGCATGCCCCTCATAGGCATCCATGCCAGGTTTGAACAATTTCTGACACAGTATGAAAGTTGCAACACGTCCGGCCTTTTTTTGCATTTTCTTATCGAGAAAACTCTAGAAAAATACAAAATTTGTCGAAAACCAAAACAACTTGTCATGGTGCATTGAATTGGTCATACGAGGCCATGAAAGAATATTGGGGCATGGATGCCTACCATGGCCATGCCACCAGCTGGCAAATGTTGGGGTCATTTAAAATCATAATTTATATAGATACTTCAAACTGTCATTTTAAATTTCTAAAATAATCAATAAATACTAAATAATAGAATTGAAAACAACAGATGCTTTTTAAAAAGCATTTAAGAAATATTGAAACAAAAAAAGAATTAAAATCATAATTTAAAATAGTTCCTTAAAACTATTATTTTGGTATTTCAATTTTTTGAGCAGGTTAAAAAAAAGAACCATAAAGTTCAAAAAGGTGAAAAGATAAATTAACAAAAAAGAGAATAAAACGAAAAAATAGAAAAGAAAAAACTTTAGGCCTTGCCCAACTAAGCAACGGCATCGCTCTTGTCGGGCGACTACTGGAATTTGTTCGGAATTTAGAAAATGTTCTCATTTTCAAAAATATTCTGACAAATTTTAAAAAATAATCGTGTAAATTTAGAATAATTTTATGAGATCATTTATTTAGTCTCATTTCTGAAAAATGCTTTGGAATTTAATTTTTTGTCCGTGCTCTCAGAAAATGTTCATTTTCACAATTTTATTTGTGGTTTTCAAAACATTATTCACATTTTACATTCTGAACATTTTTTCAAAGTCACAAACATTTTTTCAAATTACAATACAATTTTCAAAAATGCAAATATTTTTAGTTTATGAACAAAACTTGGAAATAATGAACCGTTTGAAATTTGGAACAACATTTTGAAAGCGCGAACATTTTTGAAAAAGAAAGAAGAATAGCAGGAAAAGGAAAATAAATAGAAAGAAATTATGGAAAAAACGCCAGTTCAGAAAGTGTTACTGAAATCTTTTTAAAATTCCCAGCCTGTCAATTATTTATTGTTTCCAACTTTAGATCATTCAACAAAGGCATGCTATCGCAGTGGTTGTGGACGCAGTTAAATTTTGAAGTGGTCGTCGGTTTCGATTCCCAGTTTGTGTGATCCTTTTTCGCTATTTTTCATCGCATGCCACCGCAAATGGGCCGGCCCAAGTAAGCTGCCTGGCGTATATGTTACGTACAGAAGTAGATACAGATTGTGAAAAGTCCATATTACCCTTTATACATATTGCGAGGGGGGTTGTACCGAAGCAGGACTCTATTTATTATATACAACACGCGGACCATTGTCTTGTTGTTATTAATTCATGGAAAAGCTTCTTTATTTGGCACTGCAATGGATATGTCTCACAGCTAGTGGGTGGAAGAATTCAGTATTTGACATTAAGATTCCCTAATTTGCAATTGTAAATTTCTGTTTCTTTAATTATATATCACTAAAAATTTGTTATGGTTTCTTTTCCACGTCACTACCGTCTGCTCCATTGGTTTTTGCTAGTAGAGTAGGATGAAACATGGACACGGATTAACTGAGCTCGAGCTCATATGAGCTCGGGTGAGCAATAAAATCTGAAAATATTTAGAGAGAATTCAAAAATTTCTGATTTTTTGTGTGTGGCTTAATTTGACAAATGTTATAAATCCTTGCAAGGTTTCATCATAGAATGGCATTCATCTTTTTCACGGCAATAAAAAAATTCATATGAGCTCAAGCTGAGTAGGACACTTTCGATGAAATAAATTCTCGTCAGAGACCCTTACTAAAGAACTTTTGTTGGTCTGGACAATTTACATCTAATTAAAGTTTCATGAGCTTCATGTTTTATACTAGCTTGGGGAATTTATATTGTATAATTTTCCTTGTATATCCCGATGATGAGCTTTATCAAATGCTTGAGGTCTTCATGAGCAAACAAGTTGGACACACCCCCACTTAATCCTTGCGAGATATTTCATATATTCATAGATATGTTTGCATCCTAGTTGCATGGTGATCCCTACTCATTGCGTTAACATCAATTATAAGGCCTCCACATTTGGTTGTTGAGGTTGAAGCCAAAGGCCGGTTAATGCAAGCGTATGCTAACAGGTCGGAGCAAACCTATCATGTTGTTGGTATAGAAAAAAATAAACATGGTGGTAGCGAAATTCGAGAAGTTTTTATTCAACGTTTCGTCCTTGACAATCCAGGGTAACACTCCTAGCCTATTCAATAATCTTTTCAAACGACAATCCTGCTCGGACATCCTAGCATAGGGCATAATCTCCTTACCGTCAGGTCCTTTTGGACCAACTACGGCAATAGGGCAGATGTTCAAGCCCGGATAGTGGGTCTGGAGCATGGCCCACGCTTGACGAGCATCTTCTCAGGCCACTAACGCCTTTCACAGGGCAATCCGAGCATGCCCCTCCTGGAGGCGGCGGCAGAGGTCAAACTGGTTTTCCGACAACCTTTCTTCCAGGCCATAGGGCCAAGAAAATACCCTCCATTACCGGCCTCGCAATCTTGTTTAACTCTCCAAACTGCTGCAGTTTCTCCCTAAGGGACGCTCCAACAGCATTGGCTGGCAGGTCGGGAAAAGATGCTGGAAATAATGAATTTGTATGTCAGATCGGCAAATAAAATTTCCACCTAGTTTATGAGTTGAAGCATGGACAGACTCACTGGCTATGATCTCAAGGGCCCGCCGCGACGCTCCCGGCATCGACCAGGCGAGACTTAACTTCTTCCAGCTCCAGCTCTTGTTGTCTCGTCCTCTCGGTTAGGGACGCCTTCTCTACTTGGAGGTTGTTGCATTCTTGGATGCACCTGTTAGGGACCTCCCACCCGGCAACCTGCTGAGCTCGGGCCGCCTGGGCTCCTACCTGCTTCTTTTGAAGCAGGTCGGTGATGAGAATCAATGCATGAAAAACAATTTTTTTCCTACGAGACAATGAAAACATCCGAGATCTAATCAACTAGATGCTAGCAACGAGGGGGAAAAGTCTACAAACCCTTCTAGACCTAAAACAGAAACGTTCTAATGAATGTGCTTGGCGTAGTCGTACACTCTTCGTGATCCAATCCGATCCAGCACCGCACGAATGACACCTCAGGGATATGCACACGTATGGCTCGGTGATGTCTCCTTCATCCAGCAAGCGACAGGGATAGGTAGATGAGATCTAGGCCAACACGATGGCGTGGTGGTGGATTTTATGGTGGAGCTGTGGCAGGGCTTCGCCAAGCGTCTATGGAGGAGGAAGGAGGAGTAGTGCTACTTCTAAACTGCGTTGGGATTTCCCCCAAGAGGATGGGTGGAGCAATACAATAGAGATAAGTATTCCCGTCAGTGAGAACCAAGGTTATCAAACCAATAGGAGAACCACGCAAATTCCCTTTTTCAGCACCTACACACACAAAAGCAAATACTTGCACCCAACGCGGCAAGAGTCTTGTCATTCCCCTTGAACTCATTATTTGCAAGGATTAATTCTGATAGTGATAGATAGATAAAAAGAAAAGTAAAAAAAGTATAAAATTGCATGAAGGTATTTTTAGTTTTAATAATATGATAAAAGTAGACCTAGCGCCATAGTTTTCATTAGAGGCTTCTCTCTCGAACACGTAGCATATTGTGGGTAAACAAATTACTGTTAGACAACCGATAGAAAAACACATAGTTATGACATATTCATGGCAATGATCATGTATATAGTCATGTCTGTGACAAGTAGATCGACTCCTGCCTACATCTACTAGTATTACTCCACCAATCGACCGCTATTTAGCATGCATCTATCGTATTAAGTTCATGGCAAACAGAGTAACACCTTAAGCAAGATGACATGATCTAGACAAAGTAAACTCAAGAAATATGATTAAACCACGTCGTTTTATCCTTAATGGCAACGATACTATATGTGCCTTGCTTCCCCTTCTGTCACTATATGAGGACACCGCAAGATTGAACCCATTACAAAGCACCTCTCCCACTGAAGATAAATCAATCTAGTTGGCGAAACCAAACGAATTGATCGGAGGATAATACGAAGCTATAACAATCATGCATAATAAAGCTCAGAAAAGACACAATTACTTTCAGTTAATAATTTGATCATAAACCCATAATTCACTGCATCCCAATAAACGCACCGCAAAAAAAGATTACATAGGATAAAAAAGCTCTAAGAAAATCGAGGAGAACATTGTATTGAAGATCAAAGAGAGAGATGAAGCCATCTACCTACTAGATATGGACCCGTAGGTCTGTCATGAACTATGCATGCATCATCGAAAGGCAGCAAGGATGATATAGAAGCCCTCCATGATCGATTCCTCCTCCGGCAGAGTACCGGAAAAGGCCTCCAGATGGGATCACGGAAGAACAGAAGCTTGCGGTGGAAAAAAAGTGTTTCGGGTGGCTCTCTATTGGTTTGGAAATATATGTGAAGTTATGGAGTTGAAATTAGGTCAAACGGAGCTGCGTGGGGCCCATGAGCTCGGGGGCGTGCCCTGTGAGCTCGTGGCTCTTCCGTAGATCTTCTAGCCTCCTCCCGAACCTTCTAGGGCCTCTTCTAGTCCAGAAAAAATTACCGTAAAGTTTCATCATGTTTGAAGTTCATTTGGTATTGTTTTTCTGAAGAGCCAAAAACAAGCAAAAAAAACATTAACTAGCACTAGGCATTGGGTTAAAAAGTTAGTCCCAAACCACGTGACACATGTGGTAAGCAATCCAAACAATTCAATTTTTTTTCAAAATAATAGGTTAGTCCAAAAAGATATAAAATAGTATAAAATACATATAAAGCATCCAAGATTGATCATATGATAGCATGAAACAATAAAAAATTATAGATATGTTGGACATGTCAACATCCTCAAGCTTAATTCCTGCTCATCCTCGAATAGGTAAATGATAAAAACAAAAATTTTGATGTGTAATGCTAGCTAACATTGAAGGAAATATGCCCTAGAGGCAATAATAAAGGTATTATTTATTTCCTTATATCATGATGAATGTTTATTATTCATGCTAGAATTGTATTAGCCGGAAACATGATACATGTGTGAATACATAGACAAAATTTAATGTCACTAGTATGCCTCTACTTGACTAGCTCATTAATCAAAGATGGTTATGTTTCCTAACGATAGACATGAGTTGTCATTTGATTAACGGGATCACATCATTAGGAGAATGATGTGATTGACATGACCCATTCCGTTAGCTTAGCACTTGATCGTTTAGTATGTTGCTACTGCTTTCTTCATGACTTATACATGTTCCTACAACTATGAGATTATGCAACTCCCGTTTACCGGAGGAACACTTTGTGTGCTACCAAACGTCACAACGTAACTGGGTGATTATAAAGGAGCTCTACAGGTGTCTCCAAAGGTACATGTTGAGTTGGCGTATACTTTCTTCATGACTTATACATGTGCCTACAACTATGAGATTATGCAACTCCCGTTTACCAGAGGAACACTTTGTGTGCTACCAAACATCACAACATAACTGGGTGATTATAAAGGAGATCTACAGGTGTCTCCAAAGATACATGTTGAGTTGGCATATTTCGAGATTAGGTTTTGTCACTTCGATTGTCGGAGTGGTATCTCTGGGCCATCTCGGTAATGCACATCACTATAAGCCTTGCAAGCAATGTAACTAATGAGTTAGTTACGAAATGATGCATTACGGAACGAGTAAAGAGACTTGCCAGTAACGAGATTGAAATAGGTATTGGATACCGACGATCAAATCTCGGGCAAGTAACATACCGATGACAAAGGGAACAACGTATATTGTTATGCGGTTTGACCGATAAAAGATCTTCGTAGAATATGTAGGAGCCAATATGAGCATCCAGGTTTCGCTATTGGTTATTGACCGGAAACGTGTCTCGGTCATGTCTACATAGTTCTCGAACCCGTAGGGTCCACACGCTTAAGGTTTCAATGACAGTTATATTATGAGTTTATGAGTTTTGATGTACCGAAGGAGTTCGGAGTCCCAGATGAGATCGGGGACATGACGAGGAGTCTCGAAATGGTCGACACGTAAAGATCGATATATTGGATGACTATATTCGGACTTCAGAAAGGTTCCGAGTGATTCGGGTATTTTTCGGAGTACCGGAGAGTTACGTGAATTCGTGTGGGAGTATATGGGCCTTACTGGGCCATACGGGAATAGAGGAGAGAGGCCGAAAGGAAGGAGGCGCGCAGCCCCCCTCTGGTCCGAATTGGACAAGGGGTGCAGCCCCCTTTTCCTTCCTCCTCTCCCCCTCTTCCCTTCTCTCCTACGCCAACAAGGGAAGGAGGAGTCCTACTCCCGGTGGGAGTAGGACTCCCCCCTTGGCGCGCCTCCTCCTGGCCGGCCGCCTCCTCCCCCTTGATCCTTTATATACGGGGGCAGGGGGCACCTCTAGACACAACAATTGATCTCTTGATCTCTTAGTCGTGTGCGGTGCCCCCCCCCTCCATCATAGTCCTCCTCGATAATATTGTAGCGGTGCTTAGGAGAAGCCCTGCGACGGTAGAACATCAAGATCGTCACCACGCCGTCGTGCTAACGGAATTCTCCCTCGACACTTGGCTGGATCGAAGTTTGAAGGATGTCATCGAGCTGAACGTATGCTAGAACTCGGAGGTGCCGTAGTTTTGGTGCTTGATTGATCGGGCCGTGAAGACGTACGACTACATCAACCAAATTGTTCTAACGCTTCCGCTTTCGGTCTATGAGGGTACGTAGACAACACTCTCCCCTCTTGTTGATACGCATCACCATGATCTTGCGTATGCGTAGGAAATTTTTTGAAATTACTACGTTCCCCAATAGTGGCATCCGAGCCAGGTTTTATGCGTAAATGTTATATGCGCGAGTAGAACACAAGTGAGTTGTGGGCGATACAAGTCATACTGCTTACCAGCAAGTCATACTTTGGTTCGGCGATATTGTTGGATGAAGCGGCCTGGACCGAAATTACACGTACACTTACGCGAGACTGGTTTTACCGACGTGCTTTGCATACAGGTGGCTGGCGGGTGTCAGTTTCTCCAACTTTAGTTGAACCGAGTGTGGCTACGCCCGGTCCTTGTGAAGGTTAAAACAGCACTAACTTGACGAACTATCGTTGTGGTTTTTATGCGTAGGTAAGAACGGTTCTTGCTTAGCCTGTAGCAGCCACGTAAAATTTGCAACTACAAAGTAGAGGACGTCTAACTTGTTTTTGCAGGGCATGTTGTGATGTGATATGGTCAAGACGTGATGTTATATTTTATTGTATGAAATGATCATGTTTTGTAACTGAGTTATCGGCAACTGGCAGGAGCCATATGGTTGTCGCTTTATTGTATGAAATGCAAGCACCCTGTAATTGCTTTACTTTATCACTAAGCGGTAGCGATAGTCGTAGAAGCAATAGATGGCGAAACAACAACGATGCTACGATGGAGATCAAGGTGTCGCTCCGGTGACAATGGTGACCACGACGGTGCTTCGGAGATGGAGACCACAAACACAAGATGATGATGGCCATATCATATCACTTATGTTGATTCATGTGATGTGTATCCTTTATGCATCTTATCTTGCTTTGATTGACGGTAGCATTTTAAGATGATCTCTCACTAATTATCAAGAAGTGTTCTCCCTGAGTATGCACCATTGTGAAAGTTCTTCGTGCTGAGACACCACGTGATGATCGGGTGTGATAGGCTCTACGTTCAAATACAACGGGTGCAAAACAGTTGCACATGTGGAATACTCAGGTTAAACTTGACGAGCCTAGCATATACAGATATGGCCTCGGAACATGGAGACCGAAAGGTCGAACGTGAATCATATAGTAGATATGATCAACATAGTGATGTTCACCATTGAAAACTACTCCATCTCACGTGATGATCGGACATGGTTTAGTTGATTTGGATTACGTGATCACGTAGATGACTAGAGAGATGTCTGTCTAAGTGGGAGTTCTTAAGTAATATGATTAATTGAACTTTAATTTATCATGAACTTAGTCCTGGTAGTATTTTGCAAATTATGTTGTAGATCAATAGCTCGCGTTGTTGCTTCCCTATGTTTTATATGTGTTCCTGGAGAAAACTAAGTTGAAAGATGTTAGTAGCAATGATGCGGACTTGGTCCGTGATCTGAGGTTTATCCTCATTGCTGCACAGAAGAATTATGTCCTTTATGCACCGCTAGGTGACAGACCTATTGCAGGAGCAGATTCAGACGTTATGAACGTTTGCCTAGCTCAATATGATGACTACTTGATAGTTTTGTGCACCATGCTTTATGTCTTAGAACCGGGACTACAAAAACGTTTTTGAAACATCATGGAACATATAATATGTTTCAAGAGATGAAATTGGTATTTCAGACTCATGCCCGTGTCAAGAGGTATGAGACCTTTGACAAATACTTCGCCTAAAAGATGGAGGAGAATTACTCAAATAGTGAGCAAGTACTGAGATTGTCTGAGTACTACAATCGCTTGAATCAAGTGGGAGTTAATCTTCCAGATAAGATAGTGATTGGCAGAGTTCTCTAGTCACCATCACCAAGTTACTGGAACTTCGTGATGAACTATAATGCAAGGGATGATGAAAACGATTCCCGAGTTCTTCGTGATGCTGAAATCGACGAAGGTAGAAATCAAGAAAGAGCATCAAGTGTTGATGATTAACAAGACCACTAGTTTCAAAGAAAGGGCAAAGGGAAAGAAAGGGAACTTCAAGTAGAATGACAAGCAAGTTGTCACTCCCGTGAAGAAGCCCAAGGCTGGACCAAAGCCTGAAACTGAGTTCTTACACTGCAAAGGAAATGGTCACTGGAATCGCAAATGCCCTGAATATTTGGTGGATAAGAAGGATGGCAAAGTGAACAAGGGTATATTTGATATACGGGTTATTGATGTGTACCTTACTAGTGTTTATAGTAGCCCCTGAGTATTTGATACTTGTTCGGTTGCTAAAAAATTAGTAACTCGAAACAAGAGTTACAGAATAAACAGAGACTAGTTGAGGGTGAAGTGACGATCAGTGTTGGAAGTAGTTCCAAGATTGATATGATCATCATCGCACACTCCCTATACTTTTGGGATTAGTGTTAAACCTAAATAAATGTTATTTGGCTTTTGCGTTGAGCATAAATATGATTTGATCATGTTTATTGCAATATGGTTATTCATTTAAAGTCAGAGAATAATTGTTGTTCTATTTACATGAATAAAACCTTCGATGGTCATACACCCAATGAAAATAGTTTATTGGATCTCGATCGTAGTGATACACATATTCATAATATTGATGCCAAAAAGATGCAAAGTTTATAGTGATAGTGCAACTTATTGGTGGCACTACCGTTTGGGTCATATCGGTGTAAAGCGCATGAAGAAACTCCATAAAGATGGATTTTTGGAATCACTTGGTTATGAATCATTTGATGCTTGCGAACCGTGCCTTTTGGGCAAGATGACTAAAACTCCGTTCTCCGGAACAATGGAACGAGCTAGTGACTTATTGGAAATAATACATGCTGATGTATGCGGTCCAATGAGTATTGATGCTCGTGGCGGGTATCGTTATTTTCAGACCTTCACAAGATGATTTGAGCAAGATATGAGTATATCTACTTAATAAAACACAAGTCTGAAACATTTGAAAAGTTCAAAGAATTTCAGAGTGATGTGGAGAATCATCGTAACAAGAAAATAAAGTTTCTACGATCTGATCGTGGAGGAGAATATTTGAGTTACGAGTTTGGCTTTCGTATAAAAACAATGTGGAATAGTCTCACAATTCATGCCACCTGGAACACCACATCGTAGTGGTGCGTTCGAACGTCGTAACCGCACTTTATTGGATATGGTGCGATCTATGATGTCTCTTACCGATTTACCAATATTGTTTTGGGGCTATGCATTAGAGACAGCTGCATTCACGTTAAAATAGGGCACCATCTAAATCCGTTGAGACGACACCGTATGAACTATGGTTTAGCAATAAACCTAAGCTGTCGTTTCTTAAAGTTTGGGGCTGCGATGCTTATGAGAAAAAATTTCAACCTGATAAGCTCGAACCCAAATCAGAGAAGTGCGTCTTCATAGAATACCCAAAGGAAATTGTTGGGTACACCTTCTATCACAGATCCGAAGGCAAAATATTCGTTGCTAAGATGGATCCTTTCTAGAGAAGGGGTTTCTCTCGAAAGAAGTGAGTGGGAGGAAAGTAGAGCTTGATAAGGTAATTGTACCTTCTCCCGAATTGGAAAGTAGTTCATCACAGAAATCAGTTCCAGTGATTCCTACACCAGTTAGTGAGGAAGCTAATGATGATGATCATGAAACTTCAGATTAAGTTACTACAGAACCTCGTAGGTCTTCCAGAGTAAGATCCGCACCGGAGTGGTACGGTAATCCTATTATGGAGGTCATGTTACTATACCATGATGAACCTACAAACTATGAGGAAGCGATGATGATCCCAGATTCCGCAAAATGGGTTGAGACCATAAAATCTGAGATGAGATCCATGTATGAGAACAAAGTGTGGACTTTGGTGGACTTGCCCGATGATCGGCAAGCCATGGAAGATAAATGGATCTTCAAGAGGAAGACAGACGCTGATAGTAGTGTTACTATCTACAAAGCTCGACTTGTCGCAAAAGTTTTTTGACAAGTTTAAGGTGTTGAATACGATGAGATTTTCTCACTCGTATCGATGCTTAAGTCTGTCCGAATCATATTAGCAATTGCCACATTTTATGAAATCTGGCAAATGGATGTCAAAACTGCATTCTTTAATGGATTTATTAAAGAAGAGTTGTATATGATGCAATCAGAAGGTTTTGTCAATCCTAAAGGTGCTAACAAATTGTGCAAGCTCTAGCGATCCAACTATGGACTGGTGCAAGCATCTCGGAGTTGGAATATACGCTTTGATCAAAGCATATAGTTTTATATGGACTTGCAGTGAAGCATGCATTTACAATAAAATGAGTGGGAGCACTACAGCCTTTCTGATAAGTATATGTGAGTGACATATTGTTGATCAGAAATGATATAAAAAAATTCTGGAAAGCATAAAGAAGTGTTTGAAAGGAGTTCTTTAAAAGAAAGACCTCAGTAAAGCTACTTACATATTGAGCATCAAGATCTATTGAGATAGATCAAGACGCTTGATAATATTTTCAATGAGTACATACCTTGACAAGATTTTGAAATAGTTCAAAGTGGAACAGTCAAAGAAAGAGTTCTAGCCTATGTTGCAAAGGTAAGAAATTGAGTAAGACTCAAATCCGGACCACGGCAGAAAATAGAAAGTGAATGAAAGTCATTCCCTATGCATCAGTCATAGGTTCTATAAAAGTATGTCATGCTATGGACCAGACCTATTGTATACTCTGTCCTGGTTTGGCAAGGGAGTACAATAGTGATCTAGGAGTAGATCACTGGACATTGGTCAAATTTATCCTTAGTGGAATAAGGATATGTTTCTCGATTGTGGAGGTGAAAAAAGGTTCGTCGTAAAGGGTTACGTCAATACAAGTTTTGGCATTGATCCAGATGACTCTAAGTCTTAATCTGGATACATATTAAAAGTGGGAGCAATTATCTAAAGTAGCTCCGTGCAGAGCATTGTAGACATAGAATTTTTGCAAAATGCATACGGCTCTGAATGTGACAGACCCATTGACTAAACTTCTCTCACAAGCAAAACATGATCATACCTTAGTACTCTTTGGGTGTTAATCACATAGATTTGTGAACTAGATTATTGACTCTAGTAAACCCTTTGGGTGTTGATCACATGACAATGTGAACTATTGGGTATTAATCACATACAGATGTGAATATTGGTGTTAAATCACATGGCGATGTGAACTAGATTATTGATTCTAGTGCAAGTGGGAGACTGAAGGAAATATGCCCTAGAGGCAATAATAAAGTTATTATTTATTTCCTTATATCATGATGAATTTTTATTATTCATGCTAGAATTGTATTAGCCGGAAACATGATACATGTGTGAGTACATAGACAAAACTTAATGTCACTAGTATGCCTCTACTTGACTAGCTCATTAATCAAAGATGGTTATGTTTCCTAACCATAGACATGAGTTGTCATTTGATTAACGGGATCACATAATTAGGATAATGATGTGATTAACATGACCCATTCCGTTAGCTTAGCACTTGATCATTTAGTATGTTGCTACTGCTTTCTTCATGACTTATACATGTTCCTATAACTATGAGATTATGCAACTCCCGTTTATCGGAGGAACACTTTGTGTGCTACCAAACGTCACAACGTAACTGGGTGATTATAAAGGAGCTCTACAGCTATCTCCAAAGGTACATGTTGAGTTGGCGTATTTCGAGATTAGGTTTTGTCACTCCGATTGTCGAAGAGGTATCTCTGGGCCCTCTTAGTAATGCACATTACTATAAGCCTTGCAAGCAATGTAGCTAATGAGTTAGTTACGGAATGATGCATTACGGAACGAGTAAAGAGACTTGCCGGTAACGAGATTGAACTAGGTATTGGATACCGACGATCAAATCTCGGGAAAGTAACATACCGATGATAAAGGGAACAACGTATGTTGTTATGTGGTTTGACCAATAAAAGATCTTCGTAGAATATGTAGGAGCCAATATGAGCATCTAGGTTCCGCTATTGTTTATTGACCGGAAACGTGTCTCGGTCATGTCTACATAGTTCTCGAACCCATAGGGTCCGCACGCTTAAAGTTTCGATGACAGTTATATAATGAGTTTATGAGTTTTGATGTACCAAAGGAGTTCGGAGTCCCGGATGAGATCGGGGACATGACGAGGAGTCTCGAAATGGTTGAGACGTAAAGATCGATATATTGTACGACCATATTCGGACTTCGGAAAGGTTCCGAGTGATTCGGGTATTTTTCACAGTACCGGAGAGTTACGGGAATTCGCCGGGGAGTATATGGGCCTTATTGGGCCATACGGGAATAGAGGAGAGAGGCCGAAAGGAAGGAGGCGCACAGCCCCACTCTGGTCCGAATTGGACAAGGGGTGCAGCCCTCTTTTCCTTCCTCCTCTCCCCCTCTTTCCTTCTCTCCTACTCCAACAAGGGAAGGAGGAGTCCTACTCCCGGTGGGAGTAGGACTCCCCCCTTGGCGCACCTCCTCCTGGCCGGCCGCCCCCTTCCCCTTGATCCTTTATATACGGGTGCAGGGGGGCACCTCTAGACACAACAATTGATCTCTTGATCTCTTAGCCGTGTGCGGTGCCCCCCTCCACCATAGTCCTCCTTGATAATATTGTAGCGGTGCTTAGGAGAAGCCTTGCAACGGTAGAAAATCAAGATCGTCACCATGCCGTAGTGCTGACGGAACTCTCCCTCGACACTCGGCTGGATCGGAGTTCGAAGGACGTCATCGAGCTGAACGTGTGCTAGAACTCGGAGGTGTCGTAGTTTCGGTGCTTGATTGGTCGGGCCGTGAAGACGTACGACTACATCAACCGCGTTGTTCTAACGTTTCCGCTTTCGGTCTACGAGGGTACATAGACAACACTCTCCCCTTTTGTTGCTATGCATCACTATGATCTTGCGTGTGCGTAGGAATTTTTTTGAAATTACTACGTTCCCCAACAAACATATGTATCATGTAATATCTTTATGATATAGTTATTGAGAAACAATGAAGTAACAATATCAACATAATAATTTCCATGAATATAAGAAACATAATCATTACTTTTTCAAAATATACGATCATTAACGAATGTTATCCCCACTCATTTTATCATGTTAGCATGGCATGACTCCGCCTTCATTGCATATATATAAATCATGAGCACCCCGGTGTCAAACCAGGCAAATGGAGGTATACATGCAGCCACCACCTGGGTATTCTGTTCCTGATGGCATGGTATCTCGTCTTCGTCGCTCTCTCTATGGCCTTAAGCAAGCCCCCCGCGCCTTGTTTGAGCGTTTTGCCTCTGTGGTGACTGCCGCTGGTTTTTCAGTGAGTCAATGAAGCTTAACATGGTATTGGAGTTAAGGTCTTGAGTTCAAGTCCTGGTTTGTGCAACTTATTTAAAAATTGCTGACAGCCCTCCTTTGTGTCCACGTATAGGCCTCTTGAGTCATACCTGAGTTTCGCGTGCCGTCGCTCTCTTCCGGTTGCATGTGTTGACTTGTCTTCCCCGTCCCACGTGAGAGAGGGTGTTATAGTATATGTGGATTGTACTAGCCCTTTCCATCAGTTCAGACTTTTGGCTGCGTTGGCTAGTGCATGAAGCTTAACACTTCTAACGCGCTTCAAGATTTTCAGCCCCATGCAATACATGAGCGTGAGCCATGGCTATAACACTATAGGTTCAACTTGCATTGCAAGGCCATGGATTCAACTTGCATTTCTTTTCCCGCATTACTTTTCTTTCAGTGTTCTTTATTGCTTCCCTTTGCTTATGTCAAGTTTGTTGTGGTTGAAATAGCATAGTGAGTCACTAGCAAGGATACCTTTATTTGGTCCTAGTGGAATAGAAGTTTAACTATGACTCGTAACCGGTAATTATTTTGCCAACATGAATCATAAGCAAAATAGGTATCAATGTTCACAAAGGATCTCGGGGAAAGCCTCTACTTAGGATGATGAATCCTCGTGAATACTTCACCCTAGTAGGATAACAAGTTGTGGATTTGAATAGCTAGTACAAAGTTACGGTTTTACTTTCCTTCTTAACCCAACTTTAAATAGCTAGCCAATCCAAATGCCACAAAGCGGAACAACCTCAGTATAGCCACATCTAGCCGAATGGGAGGGCCTTATTCCGTTTCTAGGTATGTATCTTTTGTGTGTCTCTGAAGAGGGAAGCTGGAATGTGTAGACTTCCTCTGGCTTGGAAGTTGCCATTCAGTCAAGAGAGCCTGGGTCTGTGGATGAGCTCAATAGAAAATATTCCTAAGCGAATACAAGTGGTGCCACACAGAGTGGCAAGGACCCAGATCCTCTCTCCCAGGGCTAGCCTGCGGGAGGTCGGAGGAATAGTTAGAGTGCCATGCTATGAATGAGATTCATTAGACAAAGAATCTATGGTGTGGGTAAATTAAAGTGTGTGACCTCTACAGAGTGTGTGTTGAAACTATTCAAATAGCCGAGTCCCCGACAATGGGACACCATTTGTGTTAGGTCACACTATTTGACCAAGTACCCATATTCCTTTACTTTCAACTCTAGTAACTGTGGTAACAGGTAACTTATATTGTTGAGTCGTTTGAGCAGGACTCATTTCAAGAAGAAGTCCAGTAGATGTTAAACGAGCAGACAAGAAGTCTATGGAGTAGTCTTGATAGTAGTAGCTTTACTAGTCCTTACTTCGTTGCTATGTTTATTTGCTCCGTTCTTGCTTGCTTTGGATTGTTTGTGAGCTTGCGAGTACATTCAAATTAAGTACTCACCTGACTTATCATGCTAGATACTAGAGAGCCGATAGAAGAGTTCCCCTAAGAGTTCGTGTACCAGCAGTGTCTCTTTAGATTGGAGCCCCACTGGTACCCCGTCTTCTGTTGTGTCATTAGTATTATTTTCGTCTTTAGTACTTCCTTAAGCCACTCGTAGAATAAAGCCCTCGAGCTTCTCACACTTAGACATGTCTCCTTAATGTACATAAGTACTTATTTATTTTGGTCTATCTGTACCAAGCTATAGTCGTGTTCCAGACGAATGGATATCTGGGCTGGAACACGGGGACCTCCGGTTCTCTGAATCGGGGTGTAACAAATGCATTGCCGATTCTACCCCAATAGTGACTCCTTATAAACCCCTGCGTACTATCTCTGGAAGTCTGCCGAGAGATGCTATGTGAGTTGTAATTTGGTGTGTGTATTAATATAATATGGCCCTACTACTCAAAAAAGGCTCCTAGTTGAGATCTCCAGAAGTGATGATTGTTGGTAGATGACAGCTTCAAACTATACGATATACAAAGTTCACCCCCCAACCATGATGACAAGAGCGGATAGAGAGATAGAAACCTCTCTTGTCTCTCTATAAGGGGCAGATATGCATTTCAAAACTGAAGTAGGAACATTAGCTGACAATTAATGTGTGTCATTTTAACTAATATCAGTATCATATCAAATTCGTATTTGACAAAATAAGCTTTGAAATTATGAGTGTCATGTTGTTTAGCTTGAAAGGTGGAGTGTTGCTACTTCAACACAAAGCACGTAGGCAAAGCGTCATCTATGTAAAAGGTGGTTATATATAACCCTTCTTTCTATACAATGCAATGTTCGTTGCCCATCCATGATGGACGAGATCGCAGAAATAAATAGTATTCACTCATGCCTCTCTATAAGTGGTGTACATGTATTTTGAAACTCAACAAGGAACATTGGCTGACCAACTACATGTGTCTATTTTAAACTAATATTAGTACCACATCATATTCGTATTTGAACAACTAAGCTTTGAAATTATGGTGGCATTTCATTTATATTGATGGTTGGATTAGTGCTAGTACGACGCGAAGCACCTAGGTTGATCTTGGTGTATATAAAAAGGATGAACCCTAAGCATGGCGAGTATAGTGTTGACAGTGTCATGGCAGATCTGAAGGTACAAACCACACTAAGGCTACTTAGCAACTGATATTTGCTTTCAACTAACAACTAATCCTTGTAACTAGCAGGACAAGAAGCTTGACAACCTTCTTGAAACGTTTGGGGCAAGATTATTTTGTGTTTGGTGTGCAGGTACCGAGGATTTGGGTTGTAGAAGAAATTCCTACTGGTTTGATAAACCTATCGGGGAAAATGCTTATTACTAGGTTACTTCATCCTTACACTTGGGGTTTACCCAACCACTCTTACGAGAGAGCAAGTGGGAAGCCACAACCCGCGCCATCACGAGTAATCGAAGAGTAGTGACGATGATCGCGGGGATGAGACGGTAGCGTTGGACCAGATCAATGTGGAAGAAGGAGGGGGCACACATGTAAGGAGACAAAAACATTGGGTGGTGATGACGTTGGGGAGGAATGGATTGGGGGAGGTGGCTTGGTTTTGTTTAGGAGAAAAGAGAAAGCCCATATAAGGCCACTTCGTCTCTAGCAGATAGAAATACCTTAATTCAGCACTAACGGGGCGCCCAACATTGACGGGTGGTGTGGTATGACCGGGACTTCCTATCTGCCGCATTCTGCGGCAGAATGTCGAGCGATCGCACAGGTTAGGCGCCCGACTGGGCCGGCCCACGCAGGCAGCGTGCAGTGTTAAAAAGGCAACGAAAAACTCGAAGCGAGAGCTAGGACTCGAGCTCGCGATCGTGCTTTTTTATACGAAGCTAGCTAGCCACCACGACTAGTACTGGTCACAACGGCAGGTCACATTATTTTTCCTTTTTAAATCTTTTCTTGTTAATTCTGAATATATTTTTAAAAGTCCAAATGTTTTTGGCAAAAATGCACACGAGTTTCAACAAATGGTCGCAATTATTCGAATTTTAAAAACAGGAACAATTTTGCAGTTCTGGACAATTTTTTAAAAAGGAACAATTTTCAAAACTCTGACCTATTTTGTTAGACACGTGCAAAAAATTGAAGTTTAAAAAACATGATTTTTTGAATTGTGAACCAAATTTAAACAGGGAAATAATTTTTTAATTTGTGAACAAATCTTGAAAGAACGGGTACATTTTTTTAAATTCCGAACATTTTTTGACAAATCACGAACAAGTTTGGACAAAATGCGAACTTTTTTTGAATTTGTGAATAATTTTCAAAAAATAACATTTTTAATTTGTGAACTAATTTTGAGAACAGGAATTTGTTCGAATTTGTGATTTCTTTTAAGATATGAACATTTTTTTAGAATCACGAACAAGTTTTAAAGATTTGAACAATTTTTTAATCTGTGAACAATTATAAAAATGGAAAGCTTTTTGAATTTGTGAACAAATTTTGAGAATTTTTAAAAGGTGTGAACAATTTTTGGATGTGTGAACAAATTATAAAAACAGGAATTTTTGAATTTGTGAACAAATTTTGAAAAAAAAGATATGAACATTTCTGGAAAAGGTGGACATTTTTACGTCTGCAAACATGTCCAAACTCTGAACAAAATTTGGAAAGAGTGAACATTATTTGTAATTTGTGAACAATATTTTGAAAGCGGAACATTTTTTAAATGCCAAACATTTTTTAAAAATGCGAAGGTTTTTTGAAAAGAAGAACATTTTTCAATTTATGAACAAAATTTTTAAACAATAAAATTTTCTTAACTTCTGAACATTTTTATTATTTTTTAATTCTGAAGGAAAAAAGAGAAGGAAAAGGAATTAAAGAAATAAAAAATGGAATATAGAAACGGCAAAACGAAAAAATAAAAATAAAGAATGAAAAAGAATAAACAATATTGAAAGAAAAATAAAAAGAAACAGAATAAACCAGGGAAAACTGGTTCAGGAACCTTCTAGAAGGTTCCCAAAACCGCTCAGGAACCTCCTAGAAGTTTCCCAAAACCGGACACTGTAGCGCATCTGTGGGCTCGTAATTGGGCCGGCCCATCTCGGTCGCCAGTCGCTGGCATCTGTGCGAAACAGTGGCAACTTGACACAATGTGCGTCCGTTAGGAAATTCCGGTATGACCGTCAGTAGAGATGGACTGTCCATTCAGTTGGATCTTTGGGCCCCATGGGTGCCCCTCCATTGATGCCCAACTTAAGGGCCCATTAGTGAAGGTCGTCCTACTTGGCTCGCATTTTGTGGCCCATGAGTGATGAATCTCTCTACCGACGGGCCCAAGTGGAGGGGTCTATGGAAGGTTCATTCTTCATTCTGCAATAGTAATTTATTGATTCGTTCATGATAGTTATGGATATTTTGTGAATATCTGGGCCATGTTAATTATCATTAAGGATTCATAAAAAATAATTAACTACATGCAGGAAATTCAAAAAAAATGGAAGAATATAAGATTCGATTTGCAGCTCAAATCTATGAGACAGTCACACAAGAAGATCACGACATCTACCTTAAATGACTAGATTTTTAGAAAAGGAGAAGGACCCCCGGCCTCTGCATCTGGGCGATGCATACAATCATTTTATTAATTATTAGCACAAGACCTTACAAAACCATACAACAATAAGACTAAAGCCACCGTCTAAGCAACATCTGTCGCTAATCCAATCCAGTTGATGAAGGGGCGCTGATAGTCTGGGCCTAATACCAAAGAGACATCGCAGCCAAACCTAACATCTAAGACCTGAGGTCCCAACCAGGACTCCTGCCGGGCATGGGCACCCACCAGTCCAGCGTGCTCCTCAACCAGGACGCCTGCCGGGTATGAGGCCGCCGCAGCCACCTGCCACCAATCCATCTTCAGAGTTGTACTACTGCATGTACCTTGCCCGGTCTAGCTGCCGCCGATGCCACCACGACGCCAGAGAGCGTCGACCTCCTACGCGAGTCCATCATCGCACATCAAACGCCTAATTTCCAGGGTGCCATGCCATCGAGATCCGACACCACCAATGTGTATGATGAAGCACCGCTCCTCCTCTTATCACCTCCAGCCATCACTTGCTCCAAAACGATGCCCCGATGAGGGAAAGCGATACTAAGAACGCTATTATCGTCCGATCCGGGAGACCCAGATCTAGGGTTTCCCCCGGAGCATCCCGAGCATGATGATGCCAACTGCAATGACGATGTCTCGACAAGGAAACGACATCAAAGACGCCGCCATCGTCCGCCATGACCGTAGTTGGCGTAATTTTCATCGGTAGTTGCGACACCGGGCGTACGCCGCATGCCTCGCTGGTCCCTTCAACCATAGCAAACTCTAAAATGATGTCCCGAAGAGGGACTACGACGCAAAAGCACTGCCATCGCTTGATCCCATGGATCTAGGGTTTCCCTCGGAGTTGCTCGAGTTGTCAAGGACTAGACAAGGATGGAATCCCGCAGATCCGTCCAGCTGCCGACATGTCGCACTTGCCATCGCGCCGATCGTGACCCGGAGACCAAGCTCACACCTGGTCCTAGATCCGGCCACGCCACCGCCGCCGACCCTGGCAACCGTGTCGCCCCAGATCTTGAAGCCGCCTGCCATGAGGTATGGGATCGCAGGAGCGCCGCCAGCCCCCGTCATGACATCCAGATGCACGCCACGCTCCAGCCCGGGGGCGCTGGTCCGCGCCAGCTCCTCACGAGCGGGAGGGCACCTAGTCCCTGCCGCCGCCGGCGACGGCAAGGCTTTGCCCGGCGGCGCCCTCGGGCGGCGGTGAGGGAGGAGGGGACGAGAGGGGGAGTCGGGGGCGACGGGATCTGGGGTACTCCCAGCCGCCGCACGGGGACGACTCGGGAGGATGATCACGATGATCGTCCTACATGATTGCCATATCACTGAGTAGTCATGGTCGATTCCATCATTTTGCAGGTTGCTTCATCATCATGAAATGAATGAACATACATCTACCATTTTTTGTGGTCTATATTCACTCACCATATGTAATTTATGAGTTCACTGGGGACGGCATGAACTGAGCAAATGGATAACAGAGGGATCTAAAACTTTAGCTCATAGATTAAAACAAAGTTATACCTTGCCTGGACAGCCAGTTAAATAGCATTTCCTATACTAAAAATCCTCCAAGGCATGTAAATGATTAGGTGTAGAAAATAGTACAACACTTTTGTGTTCCAATGAATAATTGTGAATAAAGTACATAAAGGTCATGATGACACACATCATACATGCAGCAAGTATACGTTAGTTACCTGTATAAAATGTTATAAAATGAAGTACCAAAGATTAGAAGCAAGCATAACTGGTTGACAAGTTTTGTATTATAAAAGTGGATAAAGGATGTACTATAACATTCGTTATGCCTGTGCCACTGAACTTAAATCGCAAATCAACAAAGGGAGTTCTTCGTGCACCTTTCAAGCGTTACCTTTAGCAAGATGAAACGAAAAGAATAATACAGTAATGCAAGGCTGGAAAAAGGATTGTGGCAATCACACAATGACATGGACGACTGAAATTTTGGGCACACACAACTCATCCAACGGCCATGCCTCTTACACTAATCCGGAGAGATAAGGAAACCAAGCAACCAACGAACGCCAGCCACCCCTTCCACATCTTGATTAAAGATAGGAGCTGGCCATATATGGCTATATATACCGTGGTGACCCAGCAATGGGGGCCAAGCTTAGCCTGCCACCTTCTCTCCTCCAACACCATGGCCCCCACTGTGATGGCTTCCTCGGCCACCTCCGTCGCACCCTTCCAGGGTCTCAAGTCGACCGCCGGCCTGCCCGTCAGCCGCCGCTCCAGCAGCGCCGGCCTCAGCAGCGTCAGCAACGGCGGAAGGATCAGGTGCATGCAGGTATGTCGGTCACTAATTAAACTGATATGAGTTTCTTTGTCAGTACAAGTAATTCACTTACAGAACATCCCCAATGTATAACATAATTTGGTCAATAGATTATTCCGAAACCTTATTATCTGTTTGGTTTGTTGCCTATGGAAACCATTTGGCTTTGGATGCTCATTCAGCCTTGTCCATAAGCTGGGATCCGTATGTAAAAGCCATCAACTCATAACTTAGTGAATGGAAATACTCTTTATTGCAGCATGGACTAGATAAAATTATCTTAGTACCTCCAGAGTGCCCATCAGTTTAAGGGCTACCCTTAAGCTTTCTTCATTGTGGACAAACGAACAATACATATGAGACCTGCCCATCAGGAGCAATTTTTGGCTTATCAACAGATTTTTCTAGCATTGTTGGTACAATTGACTTAGCACCAAGTATTGAGCATCTGCGCATTCTATTCATTCAGGTGTGGCCGATTGAGGGCATCAAGAAGTTCGAGACTCTGTCTTACTTGCCACCCCTCTCCACGGAGGCCCTCCTGAAGCAGGTCGACTACTTGATCCGCTCCAAGTGGGTGCCCTGCCTCGAGTTCAGCAAGGTTGGCTTCGTTTTCCGTGAGCACAACAGCTCCCCCGGGTACTACGATGGTCGATACTGGACAATGTGGAAGCTGCCTATGTTCGGGTGCACCGACGCTACACAGGTGCTCAACGAGGTGGAGGAGGTCAAGAAGGAGTACCCTGACGCCTATGTCCGCGTCATCGGCTTCGACAACCTACGCCAGGTGCAGTGCGTCAGCTTCATTGCCTTCAGGCCACCGGGTTGCGAGGAGTCTGGCAAGGCCTAAACTACGAGTTGAAACAATGGCCTATGTATGAAGGTCTTTTGTGAACTTCACTTTTGTCCACGACTCTGCTGGACGACCAGAGCATATTTTTCATTCTATATGGTCTGTGTATGTATGTACGAACATAGATTCTCGAGCATGCATATGTAAATTCTAGAGCCGGCTACACATATACAAAACCTGTGTGATATTTATTATATAAAACATGCGGACCATTGTCTTGATGTTATTAATTCATGGAAAAGTTTCTTTATTTGGCACTGCAATGAATATGTCACACAACTAGTTGTGGAAGCATTCAGTATTTGACATTAAGATCCCCTGATTTGCAGTTGCAAATTTCAGTTTCTTTACTTATATATCAATACAAAAAGATTATGGTTTCTTTTCCATGTCACTACCAGCATCTACATCGGTTTTGCTAGTAGAATAGGATGAAAGATATTCTTGTAGAGACCCTTACTAAAGAACTTTTGTTGGTCTGGATAATAAGCATCTAACTGAACTAGATAGCAACAGCATTCAAAACATGTTATGGAACTATTGAAATAAATCTCCAACATGCATTGCATGAGCTCCTTTATGGCTACATGCATAGCCCAGATGCGGCCGGGGGTACATCCTCCTTTTCAAAAAAAAAGAGCTCCTTTGTGAAGGAGTGTAATCATACTAGTGAAAAATCAATAAAAATCTTGAATTTTTGTAACTACTATGGAGCAACAGCTCCAGTCCTTTATTCCATCAAAACAAAAGCTAGCAAAAAATGTTTACAAAGGGAACCAAGAAAAAGGAAAAACCACACTTTCCTACCTACCTATTTATCTAATGGAGATTACAAATCCAATCCAGGAGCTTTGGTAAGCATTAACTCTATCTACAAGAAGAGATGTCATGTACAAATTTACAACACCAAGCAGGAAAGGTTGGCCTCTTCCCTATGAAGCTTCGGGCTTACGCACCAATTTTCTCAAGTGCTCTGCCACCCCTATTCAATGTGATGATACCGTGGCTGATGTTGTTGGTTCGACGCTGACGTGCGCGGTCACCACCTTCCCGATCGTCTACCTTGGGATTCCTGATGCGGGACGCCTCGGAAATGATCTTTCACGGTGCCAAAGAACTCACAAGGAGCAGCAACAAACTCACTCGATACTTGTTTCAACAAACTTTGTTTCTCTCAAGGGGGAAGAACAAGAGGAAACACTCTCAGGTAAATTACAGCGGATAACTAGCTGGTTTACAAGGATGCAACCCAAACCATGAAGCTTGTGAACCTATGAAGAATCACAAGAGGGAACCACAAGGATCCTATATGAATTGAGGATAGGCCCTCCAATCCACACACACGAGCTAACACTCGACGATACTAGTGCTCGCAGCACAACACAACATCATCGGCTGTCTACAAACATAAACTCAGAAATCTCATCCCCCCTCACATGGAACAGCCGGGGAGTATTTATACAAGAAGCACCCACTAGTTAGGTGTGAAAACAACTCAAAAAGAAGGGTAAATTCGTGAGCCCCAAGCTGTAGCAGGAGCAAACTTGTTGAGCCTCGCGCTGTAATAAATTCCTGGACAGCTTGCATGGAAACTTGCACAACTTTTGACTCAAGACCTCAAATGATGCATAGTTTTTTTTAAATGAAAGCTGACTTCCAAGACCATCTCTTGTAGCCTCTATAAAGTGCTAGAGACTTCCACAATTAATTAGGTTTAGGTGGGAAGTTGCTGCTGGAAATTTGATGTGTCATTTCCCCCAAAATAGGCACCGGAAGCTTCCCAACAAAGATAATGTTTTTTCCCTTGTCTTCCTTTGGATGCTCTAATGGTTCTGCATTTGTGCTAACCTCATTCTTGGATACCTTGGTCATGATCTGGTCCACATCATCCTCCCTTCCTTCAAACAAAACCATCCTCGGTTTTGAGGTATTCTTTTTGGGCTTCTTCACTTGTGGGAATTGCTCAACCTTGAGTACTTGATCCACCCTAGGTTCCAAGACATGGTTCACTCCTTGATGCATGAAAGAATACTTGTTAGACCTCCCATGGTGAGTAGCATCATGATCAAACTGCCACGGTCTTCCCAAAAGAAGATGACAAGCTCGCATTGGCACCACATCACATACCACTTTGTCCACATAACTTCCCACTGAAAATTGCACCCTCGCACGATGCGTAATCTTCAGCTTACCAACACCATTCAGCCACTTCACATAATATGGCTGGGGCTGCCTCCATGTTGACATCCCAAGAGCATGCACAAGATCACTACTAATGATGTTGTTGTAGCTGCCTCCATCGATGACCACCTTGCAGTTTTTGTCCTTGATCTTGCAAATGGATTGGAACACATTTTGTCGCTGGCCCTTCTCAATAATAGGAGCATCATCATGAGCCACTTTGCGAACCATGAGATTAACACCATCTCCTCCATCTGAACTCAGAGGTGCTCCGGTCTCAAAAGTACAATAATTTGCATCTTTCTTCTCAGATTCAGATTTGTCACTTGAGTCATCGGTGACATATCCATCATTTGTGAGTAAAACCTTCTTCAGATTAGGACAATCCTTCTTGAAGTGACCTCTACCCTTGCATGTATGGCACTGAATATTACTAATGCGAGTGGCAGGAGTATTGGAAGATTCAACCTTTGATGCATTAGCTTCCTTTGTAGTCATCTTGTTGTGTGAGCGAAAATCTGCAGCGACACTTCCGTCTACTTCTCGCTGAGCTGAACCTCTCCAAGTGCTTGATGTATAGGTTTGGCTGCGATTTTGGCGACGCTTCAGCTGCTTCTCTACACGAATAGCTTGATGCACAAGTTCTTGCAAATCTTGATATGTAACCATCTCTATCCTTTCTTGCACATCTTCATTCAGTCCATGAAAGAATCTTGACATTGTGGCCTCCTCGGGCTCATTCACCGTTGTCCTAATCATCAAAATCTCCATCTCTTTATAGTACTCATCAACACTAGAATTACCTTGGCACAACCGTTGGAGTCGATTGTACAAGGTTCTTGTGAAATGTTCAGGAACAAACCGTCTCCGCAACAGATTTTTCATTTGCACCCATGTCTCCGGACGACCTCCAGCACGACACAATTGGTTCCACCAAATCAAAGCATATCCAGTAAACTCAATGGATGCATATCGTACCTTCTTCTCCTCCGTATAGCGGTGGTTGTCAAAAATCTAATCCACACGCATCTCCCACTCCAAATAATCATCGGTCTCGGTTTTCCCATTGAACGATGGTATGGTAAGTTTGAATTTACCAATCCCATCATCTTCATGGTCACGATGAGCACGCCCATGACCTCTTCCTCCCATGGCAAAGCCTTCTTGGCCTTCTCCGTGACGATCATGATGAACACGTCGTAGTCGAGGCTCGTAGTAGTTTCGAGCATCATCGGAGTGGTCGCTCCAATGCTCTCCATGGTGGTCCTGCTGTATGGGGAGTTGTCGATGTCGAACCCGTTCCACAAGCCCATCTCATGGTGGTGACAGTGGTGCCCAAGTAGCACCTCGCTGGTCATAGCAAGCACGCCGAGGTGGTGCAGCGTAGTAGCTATGAGCATCACCCGAGTAGACGTGGTTGTGCTCTCCATGCTCCTCCTCAAGGTGGCGTTGGCCCTGCTGTTTGGGGATTTGTCAATGTCGACCCCGTACAGCAAGCCTATCTCGACGGAGTTCCTCGGTGAGGGAGTCGATTATCTGGCCAAGGTTGGTCTCCACGGCCGATATGCGCCTCTCCACCTTGTTCAACACATACTCTCGTGTATTCTCCAATGCCAACACATAGGCGGGCTGCAAGCTTGGATCATATACGGGGAGTGGCAGCTCCTCCTCCACGAGGTGCCTGCACCTCCATGCACACCATCAACACTGCTGGATCTCCTTGAACCCATGGAAGCTTCTCAAGAACAAAATCAGCAAGATAAAAAATTGCACCGCGAACAACCTAAAGCTCTGATGCCAAGATGATGTGGGATGCCTCAGAAACGATCTTTCACGGTGCCAAAGAACTCACAAGGAGCAGCAACAAACTCACTCGATACTTGTTTCAACAAACTTTATTTCTCTCAAGGGGGAAGAACAAGAGGAAACACTCTCAGATAAATTGCAGCGGACAACTAGCTGGGTTTACAAGGATGCAACCCAAACCATGAAGCTTGTGAACCTATGAAGAATCACAAGAGGGAACCACAAGGATCCTATATGAATTGAGGACAGGCCCTCCAATCCACACACACGAGCTAACACTCGACGATACTAGTGCTCACAGCACAACACAACCTCACCGGCTGTCTACAAACATAAACTCAGAAATCTCATCCCCCCTCACATGGAACAGCTAGGGAGTATTTATACTAGAAGCACCCACTAGTTAGGTGTGAAAACAACTCAAAAAGAAGGGTAAATTCGTGAGCCCGAAGCTGTAGCAGGAGCAAACTTGTTGAGCCTCGCGCTGTAATAAATTCCTGGACAGCTTGCATGGAAACTTGCACAACTTTTGACTCAAGACCTCAAATGATGCACAATTTTTTTTAAATGAAAGCTGACTTCTAAGACCATATCTTCCAGCCTCTATAAAGTGCTAGAGACTTCCAGAATTAATTAGGTTTAGGTGGGAAGTTGCTGCTGGAAATCTGATGTGTCATTTCTCCCAAAATAGGCACCGGAAGCTTCCCAACAAAGATAATGGTTTTGACCTTGTCTTCATTTAGATGCTCGAATGGTTCAGCATTTGTGCTAGCATTAACCTTACTCTTGGATGCCTTGGTCATGATCTGGTCCACATCAATTCCCCTCTCGGTCCGCAAGACTCCCACATCGGCGCTCCTCCCACTGTTGGAAAAACTTACCAAGAAACTCGCCACCTGGAAAGCCTCGCTTCTCTCACGCACCGAGCGACTCGCCCTCGTGCGGCATGTCCTGTCTGCTATACCTGTCCAAATTCTCCTCTTCATGGTCATCAACCCAATGATCCTCAAGAAAATCACCCAGATCATTCGTGACTTCCTATTGCATGCTAGGAAGGATGCCAAGTCCGGCTGTTGCCTTGTTAATTGGAGGCGCGTATGTCGCCCGCTGGAGTATGGTGGGCTTGGCGTGCGCGATCTCCACCTCACCAGTATCTCCTTGCATGCCCGATGGCTGTGGCTGCAGACCACTGACCCCTCCCTCCCTTGGCACCATCTTGAGGTGCCTTGTGATGATGAGACCAGGCAGTTCTTCCGTGCGTCGACCACTTGGACCCTCGGCGACGACAAAACTTGTCGTTTCTGGTGCAACCATTGGCTCGACGGGAGGGCCATTTGACAGTGTCCTGGACTCGGGGGGGGGGGACTCACCACGTCGTCTCTCGACCAGCTGGATCGTGCCGAGGGCCCCCATGGCGGTGTACTAATGGGCCACTTCGGGCAGCCCATGCCGCATACAAGGAGGTTTACACAAGATTTGGTGCACAAGACGAGGACTCCTCTAAACCCTAGGCCTCCGGTGTGTTGTATAAACCGAGGCCAGGCTAGTCATTAGATCAACTTATGTTCATTAGAACAATCTCGTGGTAGACACATGTACTATGTACTATCCCCCATATGAATACAATCAAAAGCAAGACGTAGGGTATTATCTCTTCGAGAGAGCCTGAACCTGGGTAAAACCATGTGTCCGTGTTACCATCGCTCCAAGACGCCTAGCTTAGGACCCCTACTACGAGATATGCCGGATATAGAACCGACACCATCTCTAAGCTCGCTCTGGCACTGCTTGCTCTTGTGCCGCGACATCGGCACCGCCGCACCCTGGTTTCTGATGGCCTTCACCAGCAAGCGTGGATTCACGATATCCACTGCAATCTAGGTCCCATCAAAGTGGTCCAATACATCGATCTCTGGCGTCATCTTCAGGGCATCCAACTCAGTCATGCCCCGGACCAAATCAGTTGGAAATGGAATGCTAGTGGTATCTACTCCGTCAAATCCTGCTACAAGGCGCTCTTCTTTGGATCAACCTCCCCGCCCGCTTGGCGTTTGATCTGGAAGGGCTGGGCCCCTCTTACCAACAAATTCTTCCTTTGGCTCGTATTCCTCGATCGGTGCTAGACTGCGAAGCGTCGTGCAAGGCACGGCCTCCCGCACGATCCAGAGTGCATCTCCTGTTCCCAGGAGCTAGAGACTATCGACCATCTCCTCACTAGTTGTGTCATCTCGTGGTTCACTTGGCATGAGATTCTTTCTTGGTGTTGGCTGGTTACACCACCCATACTAGGCTCGACCATCTTCTTCGACTGTTGGCTCCAGGCCACGGCAGCATCCCCGGATAGCCTCAGACGAGGCCTAAACTTCATTATCGCTCTCACCACTTGGGCTATCTGGAAACATCGAAATGCGGCCATTGTCAACGGTGCCGGACCCTCCACAGATGACCTTGGGCAGCTAATCAAGGACGACGCGCGTCGGTGGGCCAAGGACGACGATCGAGGATTACATAGAATCATCCCTGTAACCTGACCATGCGGCATCGAGGCTGATCATCCTCCTCCGCTGCTCGCTCTGCACTCTCACGGACGCCATTGCATGTATGCCCGTGAGAGCTGCACCCTATACTCTTTCTTTCCACCTATCAATGAAATGATACGTTGCTTAGTGTATTCACGAAAAAACGTCATCTACATGCAACATCAATACATTATCTAGTGTTTCATCTGGGGCTCCAATCAATCTGTAAATAAGTCCAAATTCTTTGACTAAAATTATAGGAGAAAAACAAGTGGTCTCTTCGCTCATGTGAGCACAATGGGTTTCAATCCGAGCAGAATGTCAGTGCCTTCTAAGAAGCAATTTCCGAGCGTTCAACCGATAAAATAATAGGATCTAAGCAAAGATCTTGATCTTCATGGTGCTCTGTCATATCCATTTGCAAGGTTCATCGGTGGGCATGTGCTTGTGCATCATGCAGTAGAAGCTTTTGGCGGAAAATGATTCTCCTTACCAAGAACAAACATCAGACAGGGTTGGGTTTCCCTTAAGGCTATGTAACCAACCATCCGGAGGTTACAATTCATCCATCGCCTCAGCAGAAATTGGCAGGTGCAAAAGAGTGGCCTAATGAGGGGTTTCTGTAAAATCTTACAGAATTATTGTCATAGAAGGCAATGAAAAGAGCCTTTCCAAACGATGTCGAAGAGGTAGAGAAGACCCCTCAATCAACCAGGCATCAGACAAGAACAGGGCAAAGTTGCCAATATTAACTTTGATTGAAGAGATTGTCATGTACTGATCGTTAAGTTCCAAAATATCCCTCCACCGGAAAAAAACCACGAAGGACTGTTACATCAGGTATGACTCCATGATAGTAAGAAATATATATCAAAGTTACCCATGGAATATGAACTTTATTATAAAATTTGTGCAAGTGTTTTGTAAGCAAAGGTTGGTCTTGAATATGACGGTTAATGATACCAATACCACCATTCTCCTTTGATTTACATACCAGATGACATATCACGAATGGTTGATTTGAGCTATCAGCATTGCCACGCCAGAGATATTCTGCTCAATTCTCTCCAGTTGTTTAATTATACCAAGGGGGGTCTAGACTCTAGAGACTACAAAGATAGTATGTCGGTATAGATGAAATGGTAGACCTCAAAAGTTTTAATTTAGCACCTTGTGAGAGCAGAGAAGAGCTAGCTGCCAATTTCCTTTTCATTATATCAACCAAAGGCATTAAGTCCTAGATCTTGAGCCTAGTGATACCCATAGGTAAACCAGGTAAGTGAAAGGCATCTTACCCTGTTGACACTCAAACAAACTGGCCAATGAGAAGCTTCATCGTCAATCACATTTATAAGAACCATGGAGGATTTACCAAAATTCACTTTCAAGCAAGTGGATTTAGACAAAAGTTGTAGCATTTCTTTTAGGTCAAGAAGCTGAGAATCAATATCCGGCATAATCAACAACATATCATTAACATACTACACAATTGGAGAGTTTAGATCATGAGATGGGATTGGAAAAAAGAGCTCCCGCGATGATACATGTCACTAAGGATAGATTGAAGTAAATCCACTGCCAAGAAAAATAGAAGTGGTAACGGTGTGTCACCCTGGTGAATCCCATGTTTTCATTGGAATTGCCTACTAGGTACACCATTCAAAAGGATGTAAGGTGTTCCACAAGATAGTATCTAATTGATCCAAGTGATAGCTCCTACTTTTACGCACGTTTAGAGCTCATTTGTCACCTATTATCTCCATATATCATGTGCCATTGAGCCAATTACATGCCCATATGCATGATCTCCAGTATTTAACATTTTCAACGCGAGCATTGCATAATATTTATTCTTTATTTGTTCATATCAGTATTATCTTTCTTTGTGTGTTTGTACGTAATGTGGAACTCTCACTCACTTAACACGATGAAAAGGATCCAAACGAAGGACATCGAGACACCAGACTTGGGCATTTCAGAGAGTGAAAAAAGTTGTTTTCCAAAGTGCTCAAAATCAATATCTAATACCACAAGTGCATCGGCGCCGTAATCGTCATTCCAACGAGCACATGAACGTCAAAAACAGAGTTCGGATGTAAAAGTTGCGGCGATTTTACCAAAGAGTCTAAAGCGTTTGACAACCTTTGATGCATAAAAAAATGAGAAGCTGCCCTTTCAGACGGGGATTCCTCAAGGATTTTGTCCCGGTATGTTCCTACTACTTTCTTTGCCATCAAGGGATGTTTTGGAAAAGATTGGGCTCACCTAGAGCACTTGGAGCAAAGTAGAGATGCTACATCAACGAAGGAGGCTTTGGAGAGTTCTTATAAATACACCTCCAACCCTAGCCACTCGGGGACACAATCCATACGTCCAGCTCCATCGATATCAAAAAACACTTGAGGGTTGTGCCAAGCCTCCATCTCTATCATTGCAACCTTGAAGGAGGCAATGCCGGAGAAGCGCTGCCGTCGCCACTCCGTCCTCACCCATACCCCTTCTCGTCCCCCCATCACGGTCTCCCTAATGGGTTGTAACAACTCTTAAACTCTTTTATATGTGATGTTATTTGAGTAATCGTTGGCTATGGGAGAGAGGCGTGCAAATCGAGAGACCTCCAGGTGACAGGGCATCAATATCATGAGAGGAACATAATTATTCTAGGGATCGCGGTTGTCCATAGAACTTATTACCTTCGGTCCAGGCCTTTTGATATTAATGTCTTTTCGTTATCCGCCGCTGATATGGGATGAGAAGTAGGATGATTGAGTTGTGTCAACATGACACTGCTTGAAAGTAAGGTTGTAAGAAAAGCTTGAGGCTCGATAGCGGCTCGAGATCAACTCGTTTTTTGACTCAACTTGAAAAGAAACGAGTTGAGTACGAACACTTTCTATAGCTCATTCAAGAAATGGGCCGATCTTGAGCCAATACTGGCTCGCTCGATTTTAGCTCGATAGCTCGGCCTAATATCATTATGTTAAATGATCATTCCATATAATAAATGAAAATACGATAATTTAATACCATATGTGTCATCCTGGATTTTTCACCATTTTGTTTACAAACAGACATCGAAGCTTAATTAGTTGTAGAGAAAATTTAGGCTTTTTTATGGTACATGGTCGGTCATGTGTTAAATATTCTGTTGTTTCTGCTAAAAGTTCCTAGCATATGCACCTTCGTGAATCGTTATCTTAGTTGATACTAGACTTTCGGTTGTGATAGAATAAGTTAAACTACTTCTAACAAAATTTGTATCATTTCAAAAGAAAATTGTATTATCATTGTTCTGATTGAAAAAATATTTTTTGTGCCTTTTTATGTCGTGTTGTGCTTATCTAGTTGGAATAATAGTCATAAATTTAATAGATTTTATCATCTCATTTAACTCGAAACTAGCTCGAGATCGACTCAAGATCTTACAAGTTAAGCATGAGTCACGTTCTACAACTTGACCTTGAGCTTCACTCAGTTTGAGCTCGCTCGAATTTTAATATGAGTTGAGCTGAGGCAAGTCCAACTCGCTCGAACTCGACTCATTTGCAGCCCTACTTGAGAGACAATGTTACGTGAGAGACTGCCCACCTTTTTGATCGATTGCCATATCCTATAATGCAAGGTACATATTTAGCCATACATGTTAATAGTTGACATATAGAGCTTTTTGTTCCTACCCACTGATGTTTAAAATAAGTTATGCCCATTGTCACGGAGAGTTGTCAAAAATTTGAGATATAGGGCTTTCTTTTCGTTCCTACGCACAGAGACAAGCCACTAATGCACCGTTGTCGTTGCTCCCACTCTAGAGCTACCTTGACTTTGTCGATGACAGTCAGGAAGTCTCCATGCACATGCCCCTAAGGACCAGTGCTCCGGAGCCGCAGCCATCGCTGTTGAATCCCTGAATCGATTTAAAGAACCTGACACCAAATCTCATTGTGCGTACGCATGATGAGAAATCCTAACCTCACCGCCTGAGGAACTGGCAGGAGTCTACGTCGGAGCTCCCCCGACAGAGGAACTTGAAGAGGATAGGATCCCGAAAGATTGGCTCGAAGAAGAAAGACCGCCATCCGTCCAAGCACCTCACCCATGAGGACTAAAATTCTACTTGTTTATTAGCCAGAGCCGAGGCACCAGGAATCCCCCTTCCCGCAGAGGGGAGGCGGATCCACAGGCTCACTGGCGGATATAGAGGGGTGGAAAGCTTTCAATAGTTACCTTGCGAGAGGGGAAAGAACTTGTTCTACGTGTGGAGGTTACTATGCTAGGTCAATTAATTGTACCAACAAAACATATATTTTATTTTGAGAAACGGTGTACAAAAGTAGACGTTCGCATACACGCATGTACAACAACCCCTATAAATGCACACACGCACACTCTATGCCTATGGGCATACTTTCAAGGGAGTGAGCCATCAGATCTTATGATAAAATGTAAAATATTTTGCCCACCACCACTCAAGTCGCATCTCAGAAAATTTGTACTCAAGAAACTTTTGGCTTCAAATGAAACCAAAAACAAGAAAAGCTGGAAAAAGGTTGTGTGGCAGCCACCCAATGACATGAAGGACTGAAATTTCCAGCACACACAATGCATCCGACGGCCATGCTTCTTCCACTGATCCGGAGAAGATAAGGAAACGAGGCAACCAGAGAACGTCAGCCACCCCAACCACATCTGTACCAAAGAAACGGCGCTAAGTGTCTGGCTATATATACCGTAGTGACCCGGCAATGGGGCCTCACCTGTAGCCGGCATCCTCCTCTCCTCCGATAATACAATACCATGGCCCCCGCCGTGATGGCTTCGTCGGCTACCACCGTCGCACCCTTCCAGGGGCTCAAGTCCACAGCCGGTCTGCCCGTCAGCCGCCGCTCCAGCGGCAGCCTCGGCCGCGTCAGCAATGGCGGAAGGATCAGGTGCATGCAGGTATGTCAGAGGCACAAAACTGATATGAGTTTCTTCCTCAGTACGTACAATTTACTAGCACCAAGTGTTAAGCAGTTGTGTGCATTCCATAATTTCCATTCATTCAGGTGTGGCCGATTGAGGGCATCAAGAAGTTCGAGACCCTGTCTTACTTGCCACCCCTCTCCACGGAGGCCCTCCTGAAGCAGGTCGACTACCTGATCCGCTCCAAGTGGGTGCCCTGCCTCGAGTTCAGCAAGGTTGGCTTCGTCTTCCGTGAGCACAACAGCTCTCCCGGGTACTACGACGGTCGATACTGGACAATGTGGAAGCTGCCTATGTTCGGGTGCACCGACGCCACGCAGGTGCTCAACGAGGTGGAGGAGGTCAAGAAGGAGTACCCTGATGCCTATGTCCGTGTCATCGGCTTCGACAACCTGCGCCAGGTGCAGTGCGTCAGCTTCATCGCCTTCAGGCCACCGGGTTGCGAGGAGTCCGGCAAGGCCTAAACTACGAGTTGAAACAATGGCCTATGTATGATGGTCTTTTGTGAACTTCACTTTTGTCCACGACTCTGCTTTCCGACCAGAGCATATTTCTCGTTCCATATGATCTGTGTTTGTACGAACATAGGTTGTGGAGCATGCATATGTAAATTCTAGCGAAAAATCTATACTGAAGTCGAGAGGGGCTCGGGGCTCCGCTGCTAACCCTACCCGCTCCCTTGTGCCGCCGCCGCGCTGCACCAGAGCGCCCCCGCCGTCCGTCTCCCGTTCACTCCAGCGCACACCCTCTCCCTGCCGCCGCCGCCAGGGGCGTCGCAGGCAAAGCCTGTGTGCCGCATTGGTGGTGGCGGCGTTTCTCCTCGCCAAAGACTCGGTCAGGACGGCGGCGGTCCGTGATGGTCGGATCTACAGCAGTGGTGCGGGGCGGTGGCGGCCAGGCAGGCGGCATTCGACGACTAGTCCAACAGCAGCGGCTTGGGCACCCGATCTGGGTCCAGATGGGCTTCGGGCGGGTCACACTTGCTGATGTCGTATAACATCCTGTCAACGGCAGGCTACCCCTGGGATCGACCCGCATCACGAGGACGTCGGGGGCTCCGGCCCGGCCTGGGCGTGGCGGTGGTGGTCGTCTCCTTCGCCGGAGATGGTCAGCCTGAGGCTGGGTGGTTGGATCTCTAGATCCGTCATCTAATCCCAGCTGCGAGTTGGGGAGACAGAGTTGCCGGTGAAAACAGAGCCGGTGGCGGGCGATGGCGGCTTCTTGCGTCATTACCTTGATGAAGGCATCGTGGTGTAACTTCTGTCAACCCAGTCGTGCTGCTTCGGGGGAAAGACTAAGATTTGGTCATCCAGATCGGACGATGGCGGTACTGTGGTGTCGTTACTCTCTTGGGCGCATCGTTTGTGGAGCAGCGCAGGAAGATAGAGGCATGAGGTGGAGCGGCAAAGTCTTGCACGGAGCTTCAGCGGAGATGTCAAGTCATGCCTGGCTGACAAGTGCTACGTTGTGTCATGCTTGGTCGGCAGGTGCTACGCACGATAGATCTTTCACAGTCTTCGCGTCTTGATGAATGCGCGCGGGGGCGGTGGCGGCGTCGGCGATGTCTGGACTAACAAGGATGATGCTGATCTCTATCTTGAAGATGGGTCAGCGGTCCAAGGATGATGGTGGCGTTTGACTTCTAAAACATGTGCATGTGGTGCATGCTTTAGGTCTGTTACACCGGTTGTTGGTCCCGATACATTATGTGGATGGTTCGGCGACAACACCGGTTTTAGATATGGAGGTGAAAGCACTCCACATTATCGAATTTGTAGGTGTGAGTGGTGGTTTCGGGTGGCTTGATGTATTTTCTTGTCTAATAAACATAGCTGTATGCATCGATTGATGCAGGCCGGGGGTTTAACCTCCTTTTCAAAAAAATGTAAATTCTAGCACCGGCTACACATATACAACACCACTGTGACATTTATTATATACAACAAGCGGACCATTGTCCTGCTGTTGATTGTCAGCAAACCTTCTTTATTTGGCACTGCAATGGATATGTCTCACAGCTAGTTGGTGGAAGAATTCAGCATTTGACATTAAGATTTCCTGATTGGCAATTACAAATTTTAGTTTCTTTACTTATAGCAATACAAAAAGTTGAGTTAAAAAAATACAAAAAAATTATGGTTTCTTTTCCATGTAATTACCATAATCTTCATCGGTTTTTGCTAGTAGAATAGAATGAACGGAAAGGTGTGATGGCACCGGGGGTCCCGACACCCCATTATCTGATCGTTCACCTGCTAGAGATTCGTGCCATGTTCTGCCGAACAGCAGAGGATTAGCAACTGCAGCTGGCTTATCCAGGCAATTCGTCGGTGCTAATGGCCGTGCCTCTAGGCTCTAGGGACAGCTAGGGCATAGAAGTAGGCCTGACCGGACACATGCGGCTGTACTGTTGAAATATCAGACATGGACAGAGTCGGTAGTTCATGTCGCTGTAGTCACATGGCCACTGTTTTCTCTTCGCCATGCAGCGACTGCCTGCTTGGGACTCGTCCTCGTGTAGCAGCAGGGGTTGTCAGGGCACTGTGTGTATGTGAATAGTTGATGTCAGGGATATCTAAGGACGTGTAGACTGTGTTACCTGTAGTTTTTTTTTTGTTTTTTTTTGAAAGCACCAAAGCTTTATTACTCAACGGTGGCTGGGCATATCACCCAAGACACAAGCGCCCACATGGGCAGGTACATCGGACTCCCACTGAATATAGTGGTTAGGGACACACGTTCAAGATTAGCTAACTCATGAGCTACGGAGTTGGCACTCCTACAAACCGAAATCGAGACCTTAGAGAACCAAAGTTTTAGGTGGTATTTCATGTCTTCGATCACCGCTGCATAAGCCGAAGAGTCCACGTTCCCCAGTTCCAGGGCTTCAGCTAGTAGTTGTGAGTCGGTCTCAAACTGCAGCCTGACCATGCCTAGCTCTGCTGCCAAGTTTATTGCTTGAGACATGGCTTGTGATTCAGCAGCGAAAACATCGAGTACATTCTCCTGGCATCCTGCCCGTGCACAAAGCAGAAGACCCTCAGATGATCGCACTGCGACCCCTCACCCAGCATGGTTCTGACCCGGGATGAAGGAGCCGTCGACGTTGATCTTATATTCACCGTTGGTTGGGGGTCGCCACTTGTCAGGAGGGATCTTGGGTGCATTAGCCACAAAGATCTGCATGTAGTCGCTTACATTGCTTCTCGCCCTCCTAGCAGCTCGTCGGCCGCTGTAGGCATGTTCCCTTCTCGAAGTTTATTCCTGTTGGTCCACCATAACCACCAGAAGGTGAGAACTAGAAGACGATGTTTTAGGTCCAGCCCCCATAAGAACTCCATGGTTGCATGCACGGACGTGATACGTTCAAGAGCAACCCGCTCGCTCTCCATGGCTAGCTCCCTTCATCCAGCCTTGACCATCTTGCACTTGATAAATAGGTGAGCCCCGTCTTCATCTGCCTTACCGCAAAACAGGCACTTCGTGTCAGCAATGGGGATACCACGTCGGGCCACATTAGTCCCGAGTGCAAGAGAGTCATGCTTAATGCGCCAAGTGAACATCTGTAGGGTTTTTGGGCAAGGTAGTTTCCATATCCGTTTCCACGAATCATCCTCCACTCTGTTAAGCATCCCCGGATCCGTGTTGCTGCCACCCACTCCTCCTGTCCTCCTCGCTTTTTCTAGGTGGCCAAACAGTTTGTAAGCCGACTTGACTGAATGGGTACCTTTGCTGTCGTAGTGCCAAGCAATAAAATCTTGTGCCCCCTCTCTCAACGGAATCTGGAGAATGTGTTTAACATCATCAGGCCAGAACGTATCCCTCATGAGCAGCTTGTCCCACTGGCCAGTTAACGGATCGATAAGATCACATACTCTTTCCAGAAGATTAGGACCCCTAGCAGTAATAACCTGGCGCGACCAAGGCCTAGGTATCCAAGGATCCGACCAGATGTTGACTTTGGTGCCGTCTCCTAATCTCCATATATAACCTTCTTTGAAAAGCTGGAGCCCGTGTAGCAAACTTCTCCACGAGTAGGAGATGCCAACTCCCGGTACAGCCGTGAGGATTTGATCGTTCGGGTAGTATCGAGCACGTAACACTTGCGCACATAAGGAGTCCGGGTGCTGAATGAGGCGCCAAATCTGTCTGGACAGCATGGCGATATTGAACCCATGCATACCCCGGAAGCCGAGACCTCCCTGGGCCTTTGGCAGCGTAAGTGTTTTCCAGCCGATCCAGTGGATGGTGCTCTCCTTATCTTGTTGACTCCACCAATAGTTTCCGAGCAACGAGCCAAGTTCTTCGCAGAAAGATTTTGTTAGATCGAAAGACGACATGGCGAAGGTAGGTATAGCTTGGGCAACTGTAGTTACTAAGGTGCCCTTTCCGGCCTTTGCAATGAGTCGTTCCTTCCATCCGTAAACCCGGCCAGCCATCGCGCCCTTAACGAAAGCAAAAGCCTTCTCCCGAGACTTGCCCACATGAACTGGCAGCCCCAGATATTTGTCATTCCATTCTTCAGTTTGGATCTGCAGCGAGTCTTTGACAGCATCACGAATCCCATCTGCAGTGTCTGGGCTGAACATCACGGCCGATTTCTCAAGGTTTATGCACTGCCCCGAGCAGGCCTCATAGAGATCAAGCACCCTACGCAGTTCCTGGGCTTCCTCCTGCTTAGCTCTCAAAAGGAGGAGCGAGTCATCCGCGAAGAGCAAATGTGAAACCACTGGATCCCCCTGGCATACTCTAACACCACTGATCCTCCCACTCCCCTCCGCATCATGCAAGAGAGCCGAGAGGCCCTCCGCACATATGACAAAAAGATAGGGCGAGGCAGGGTCTCCTTGCCTTAAACCCCTGGATGGTGAAAATTGTTCGGTTAATTCGCCGTTCACTTTAATCTGGTAGCGAACAGAAGAAACACATGACATGACCAGATCTATCCACCTAGTCCCAAAACCCAGCTTGGTCAGCATAGCTCTGAGGAAATCCCATTCGACTCTATCGTAAGCTTTACTCATATCCGCCTTGACAGCAACTATTCCCTCTTTTCCTCTCTTCTTATTAAGGAGATGGTGTGACCGTTCATACTCCACTAGAACATTGTCCGTTATCATTCTCCCGGGGACAAAGAGGCGCTTTGGTTGGAAGAGATAATGTCTGGGAGAATAATTTTGAGACGGTTGGCGATGACCTTAGAGACCAATTTGTATATAACATTGCATAAGCTTATCGGCCGGAGATCCTTGATCCTGCTTGGGCATTTCACTTTAGGAATCAGGACCACAGTTGTATCATTCCATCCCTCCGGCATGGCCCCACCATTGAGAACAGCCATGACCTCCTCTATAACTTTCTCCCCCATGAAATGCCAATGTTTCTTATAGACCACCGAGGGCATGCCGTCCGGCCCAGGGGCTTTAAGGTCCCCTATGTGATCAAGGGATTCTTTAATTTCTTCCCTGGTAACTTCTGCCTCCAGAATCGCCCTCATAGCTGCCGTAAGACGGGGCTGAACTTTATCAATAAGTTCAGAAAAACGGTTGACTCCGGCGGTAGTGAAAAGGTCCTGGAAAAAGAGCAAACATAGTCATTTAGTTCCTCCCCTCCTTCACTTCCATGCCATCTTCCCTCCTCAACTTCTTGATTCTATTCGCCTTCCGTTTTGCAGAAGCTACAGCCATGAAATACTTTGTGCTCTTATTTCCATCCTTCAGCCACGTGGCGTGTGAATGCTGCCTAGCTTTGGTGTTCTTCTTGCCTTCCAGCTCCTCCAGCAATCCTCGCAGCCTCCCTTCCTCCCTCACTTTTTCTGCCGAGACCGGTGCCCTCATGCATCTCTCCAATGCTCTCCTAGTATCCCTAAGTCTTCCTTCAAGCTCTCCCGCCACTTCCTTACCCCATCTCCTCATCCTACCAGCCACATTCTTCATGGCAGAAGCCACATTCCCATGGCCCATCATACAACCTTCCTCCTATGCCCCCTGCACCTCCGCACTACACCCTTCCTCCCGGAGCCACCACGCTTCGAAACGGAAACTACAATCTCCTCCCCCCTGCCTCCTGATAGCGCCTTGTGTACATACGATAACCGGTCGGTGGTCGGAGTGTCGTGGAGAGCCGTTTATGACTGTGAACTCCGGAAACCACTTGCACCAAGATGCATTTGCTGTCGCTCTTTCAAGCCTTTCACAAATATATGTATCCACCCTCTTGCTGTGGTTCCTCCACGTAAATCTATCTCCCTCATATCCCAAGTCACTAAGGTCGCACGCCTCGAGCGCCTCTCTGAAATTATCCATAAGTCTTTGACTTCGGTCAGCCCCACCAATTTTCTCATCACAAGTTAGGATTTCATTGAAATCACCCCAACAAAGCCAGGGGCGTCCGTCCTGGTGTTGCTGTCCAAGGATTTTTAAGAGCCTTCACGTCTCCACCTTGCATTCCGATTCAGATTCACCATATATTCCTGTTAACCTCCAGACCCGACCATCTTCTTCCGTGATATCCACATCCACATGCCTCCGACCATAAGATCTTAAGGCAACATCCAACCCTCTCCTCCAAAACAGCGCCACCCCTCTACTCCTCCCCACTGGGTTCCATGCAGACATGTTAACCATACCCAATGACCAACGGAACCTCTCCAACTCCTTCACCGATAGCTTCGTATCCGCCAAAAACAGAACGTCGGGATCCTCCGCCCTCCCCAAGTCGAGGAGGCTGCGAACTGTCGGGCCATTCCCAAGCCCCCGACTGTTCCATCCGATCAGTTTCATAGCTCCCGGCAGGACTGCTCCTGCAGCTCGGCTGATGTGATTTCATTAGCAGCGATCGTTGCGGTGTCCGTCGCCAGGTTACCCTCCTGACTCATCTCCTGAACCCTTCCCTTCTTACTGAGCTTTTCTTCTTCTTCATTAGTTATGTCCCTCTTCTCTCCTGAGATCGCAACCACCCTCTGGCCTTCCCCACCTACGACCCTCTCCCTGCCCTCCCTGCCTTTCTTCCTGTACTTCTTACCACCTGGAAGTTTGTCACTGCCACTCGCCTCCTTATTCATAACCAGCCGCCGAGTACCTTCACCCCCTCCTGCGAAGCCTCGCCATGAACATCAGATTTGGCTATGGCCTTCTCTATCTGACTTCCCGAGCCAGCATGTACCACCATTGCGCTCTGGTCAAGCACTAGTTTCCTCGCGGCTCCTTTTTCAACAGTAACAGAAATTTTTTGATCGGGCTAGTAACTTCATCCTCCTTCCCACTCTTCCCATTCTTCTCTTCCTCCCCTCCACCCGACCGAGAGTCATTCTTCCTCCAAGATAGACTATCACTTCCTCCACTAGATCTCCCGCTCGATCTACTAAAGCCAAAGTTACGGGTTCCGCTTAAACCTCTCCCTCCATCCCTCCATAGCCTCTCCTCCATTCCCCCTCTACGTTGGCCTACATCCGCTCTCAATCATCGACCAAATTGGGCTTGCTCTCCCTTCATAAGTTTGATGGTACAATCTTTGTCTCCATGGCCGATAGTCCCACAAGTATAGCAAAAATCCGGCAAGAACTCATACTCCAACCGACACCAGCCCTTCTCCTCCTCGCCATCACTACTCACCATGTCGGCCTTCCCATTGTCCCCTTCCTCTCCCCCTACAGCTTCTTCATCTAGGGTAAAACCCCTCATCAATGGCTTATCGATCTGCATCCTGATTTTGACTCTAAGAAACCTTCCAAAAGCTTTCCCATCTGGTCTAGTATCTGCCTCCACATACACGCCTATGGTGTTCCCTATGTCCTTTGCAGCTTCTTCGTTCATCATACCGAGGGGTAGGTTATAAACCCTAACCCAGATGGGGATGTTGTTGTGAGCGTAGTCTTCTGGCCTTTTATTGGGCACATAATCCTCAACCACTACCAGCTCCTTAGCAAACATCCATGGTCCATCCTCGATCGCCTTATGCTTCCCCGACTCTTGGTGGAAAGTGAATAGGAACTGGTTGGCCCCAATCTCCCTGCAGTCGATCCCTTTAATCGGGCACCAAACCTTGCCAAGAGAGAGGCAGATCGCGTCTCGGTGCGCCAATTTTTCTGACATTACCTTGCCAACAGCCTGCGGAGCCGACTCCTTGCCCTTCCCCACGGATGAGATTCGAACCTTGACTCCCTTCTTCTCCTCCTCCGTCAACTTCAACCCCTTCATCAGCCCAGCTACTCCCTCCACCGCCATGACTACCCTCCTGCTCCCTCCAAGCACCTCCTAGGAAAAGTGTTTTACGACCCTGCGCCCTAGGGCCACGCGGAGAAGGAGTATGGTGGACAGGACTCGGATTTGGATGGGCTCACACCGGCGCAAAGAACGCCAGGGAGACCTAGCACGACGGATCTCGAAGAACCCTAGCCCGGCAAGACACGGACGTGATCGCCTCCCTGATCGCCTCCAGAAATCCCGGACGAGAGCCAACCGTCACCCTATGGGACGGACCCACTTCCCTAGACTAGTTACTGTGTTACCTGTAGTTGACCGTAACTAATAAGTCAAAAATGCTACTAGCAAGATGCTTCACACGGCGTAGACTTATGACAAATAGTTACTTGCAGTAGATTTATGCTCCGCACAGGTTTGAATCCCAAACGTCAACAGTGGTCGACCAGGCTAGCAGAACGACAGAACACTTTTTGCATGTGAAGAGAAAATTTTATGCTAAACAATATGTATCCCGCACACAGGTGCAGATGGCTCAGTGTGTATGTACGACGTCATATCAGAGATGCTCCTATTACTGTACACCTAGGCCTGCAAATCAAAATAGGATGGCAGACCAGGGTACGGATCGCGAGGCAAGACAAGTACAACGAACGAACGGGATAGTAGGGTATCCCGACCCCCGGGAGTAGAAAAGCCAGTCTCATGAAACATATTCTTCTCATAGACCCTTGCTAAAGAAGTTTTGTTGGTCAGTATAATAAGAATCTAACTGAACTCGATATAGCGACAGCATTCAATACTTATTATGGAACTTTTGCCTGAGCTATTTGTGAAGGATTGTAATGGTACTAGTGAAAATAAAGAAAAACCTAGGGTTTTTGTAACTACTATGGAGCAACAGCTCTATAGTCCTTGATTCCATGAAAACAAAAGGAAGCAAAAATATTTACAAGAGAAACCAAGGAAAAAGTTAAAAACAACACTTACATACTTATCTATCCACGAAAACAAAGGGAAAAGCCTAGTAGTAGCGCGGGTCTAAGGGCTATCAGTAGCGCGGGGAACCGCTCTACTGATATGGTGCTACAGCTAACATGTAGCAGTAGCGCAGTTTGACACGTGCTGTTGCTATACCTACTTAGCAGTAGCGCTTTCCATACCAGCGCTACTGCTAAGTGCTTTAGCAGTAGTGTTTTCTTGTCCAGCGCTAAAGAGCGCTACTACTATATTTTCTCATATATATATTTTTGCATATTTGCGATGTTTTTTACAGGTTTTATACAATATTCTAATCATATCATAAACATGCAATATGCTCATCATATCATACACATAATAGTCTCATCATATCATCCAACACAAATCATGTCATCACATCATAATCATGATGTAGCTACAAGTTACATGACATGTCTCATCATACATAATGTAGTACTTCTTGAGGCGTCGGTTCATATCCCTCTCTCGCACTAGCGTGAACCTAAACTAACTACTGGCTATCGCTCAAAAACCGGTACACTTGGGCATGACACTCCGGCCACTCTTCGTATACTCTTGGCGTAGCACTTCTTCGCCATCGATGATCTATGCACCTGCATTGTCACATGAGTCGATGATATGCAACATATATAGTTGAGCAACAGAAAGAGTCAGACTTGGCAAAAATAGAAGTAACATATCATAAGCATAAATAACAAAGTTCATTGTACCCAAAGTGCCGTAACTAGAGTGAACTTTGCCAGTTGAGGAGGACGGTTTAATTACATCACAAATAAAGTTTCGTTGTGCATAACTCAAAGTTTCGTCTAGAGAAACAAAGGACTAAATGGACACTTTGTCATATATCGTCAATCACTCCAACATGTCATGCCATCCATCCAAGTCAGGGAGATAGTCCCTTAGCATAGTGAAAGGCTTCAGGTCAAGACACTGAGCCGATACGCGTGTTCCGATGTCTTCCCGCGACATTTGCCCTTCTTCGTAGAACATCCCTGTTTTTTTGATGACCTCCTTCATGATGATTTGGGCAAGTTCACGCTGGACGTGATAGAACTCAGCTCGAAGTCGATGATCTGGGATATCTCCTATGTTCTTTGCCTATTATAGAATATGGGCATCGCCGGATCTAGGTGACACGCGAAGGTTTTGTTGTTCCCTTCTGTACTCCAGCATGTGGTGGAGGACATAAAACCCATCACTAATAGTACCACTCGGTTGCTGGATGCAGCAGAAGTCGGTCTTATGGCCGAAGGCGGGCGTGTGGTTCCTTGACTTCCTGGTCTTGATCTCTCCACCCCGTAGGCCATAGCTCAAGATAGCACTGTCGAGAACAAACTTGATGTGGGTGTAATCCTTTTTCTTCATGTTCTTCGATGAGTCCAAGTAAAGAGCGTGGGAGAATCGGGGGTAAAGGATGATGAGGACGGTGCGCCCGTCGCTGCGCAAAATAAGTACACCTCAAATTAGCCTCCACGCGTGCAAATGAATGATTGAAATCGAAGGAAAGATATCCGCGGATGACTTATATGGGATGATAAGGCACGAGAATCGTCTCCTTGTCCTTATTGGTGACCATGAAATCGGTGATGTAGTTACTCACATATTCACGGTGCTCTGGACAGACTGCCAAGAAGCCCTCGTGCATGAAGTATGGGTCAGTGACACAGATATAAGGTATCTGCTCAATCCTGATGAAGTGGTTCATGTGCAAGGCAAAAAGGCGAACAAACGTAAAATCCAGCTTTTTCAAGTGAAACATGTCGAAGATGTAATTGAATCGAAGGAAGAACTTTTCCGTGGGGAATGTGTTGACGTACAACCTTTGCTGCCGCACGATAACCATGTACAAGGCTTTTCTCTCTCTACAGCACATCGTCATGAAGTCTCCTTAGATCGTCGTATATGCCCTCTACCGCTGCCTTAGGTAGAATCGGATCACCGGGGATATGACATTTTGCCGCATCGGGGATAGGGATACAGTCTTTATCCCGAGCCTGCTAGATCATAGAAGGAGCTTTGTTGGCTTTCATCGTTCTCTTCCTATGCTTCTTTCCTACTAGAAGTGAGCCTATAATGCGTTCATCCTCCAGCAATTCAGGCACCAACTCATCACTCTCAAACCCTGATTACTCATACTGCTAAGCCATCAATCCTCCATCGTTAGAGGTGCCGGTATGGAGATACTATAGAGGGTCATCGTCATCCTCGTCGATGGCATCATGCATTGCTTCTTCTACGGTGGTGACATCATCAGCCATTACTGGAGCCTCTTCCTCACCCGGCACAATAGGAGACGCTAATTTGGTAGGTGGGGTGTTGGTGTTCACACCTTGCTGAGGTTGCTTGGTCGTGGGTGTGCTCCCGGCCGCCTCTACACGAAGCAGACTCTTCGGCCACAACAGGACCCAACGATTGCAATCGCCAAGCCGCCGCGGGGTCTCATCGTCATCTCCCCCTAGTGCTACCGGAGGAGCCAAATTCTCGTGGCCCGGTTCAACACTGGCCACGGAAACCTTGAAGACGTCAGGGGGATCGGTCGGTTGTGGAACAATTCTTCCTTCGGCTGCATTATCGCCGCCTTCCCCACGTCCAGCTTCGGGCCGCTAATGGTGTAAAGTATGGTACACGGGGTTACATCGGCCTGCAAAGACATGTATGCAACGTGAGGCATCTAAAAGGCGATGGAAACGGGAGATTATACATATATTGAAGAGGGTCGTTGTGACAGGTACCGTGAGGACGTCGAGCTCAGCTAAAGACGAAGCACCGTCGAGCACTTCCGAGAAGGAGGACAGGCTGTTATGAGCATGTGCGGGAGCCACTGTAGAAGCAGGTGCGGTAGCAGGTGCTGGTGCAACGCTAGTGGAGCTCCTCCCCAAGAAGTTGGAAAGGGGAAAGTCCGCTGCATCCTTATTTGTATTTTTCTTGGTCCAACTGTCGATAGCCGGAACCAAGACACTATACGAAGCTGCAACCTCCTGTTTTGCGACAGCAACCTTCTTGCGGATGTTTTCTTCATTTAACCTTCGTCTTTCCTTTCTTTCCTCTGTGGTCTCACGGTAGTACTTCTTCCACGTGGTGCCGTCTCCGACGCCGTGCACACGTCCATACGACAATAGAGTGTCCATCGGGAGTCCTTTCAATATGTGATGTCTACTATGCAACTTTATTCTTGTAGACTCGTGTTGGGCCTCCAAGCGCAGAGGTCTGTAGGACAGTAGCAATTTTCCCTCAAGTGGATGACCTAAGGTTTATCAATCCGTGGGAGCATAGGATGAAGATAGTCTCTCTCAAGCAACCATGCAATCAAATACAAGAAATCTCTTGTGTCCCCCAACACACCCAATACAATGGCAAATTGTATAGGTGAACTAGTTCGGCGAAGAGATGATGATAAAAGTGTAGTATGGATAGTAGATATGAGTTTTTGTAGTGCGAACAATAAAAACAGCAAGGTAGTAAACGATAAAACAGAGCACAAATGGTATTGCAATGATGTAAAATGAGGCCTAGGGTCCCTACTTCGCTAGTGCAATCTCTCAACAATGCTAATATAATTGGATCATATAACCATCCCTCAAAGTGCGATGAAGAATCACTCCAAAGTTCCTATCTAGCAGAGAACATAAGAATAAATTATTTGTAGGGTACGAAACCACCTCAAAGCTACTCTTTCCGTTCGATCTATTCAATAGTTCGTACTAAAATAACACAAATCTATTCTTTCCGTCCAATCTATCCTAGAGTTCGTAGTAAAATAACACCAAAGCAAATTCATATTCATAATACTCAATCCAACCCAAAGAACTTCAAAGAGTGCCCCAAGATTTCTACCAGAGAAACAAAGACAAGAACTTGCATCAACCCCTATGCATCAATTACCCCAATGTCACCTCGGGATTCCGCAAGTTGAGTGCCAAAACATATATCAAGTAAATCAATACGATACCCCATTGTCACCACGAGTATTCAATTGCAAGACATATATCAAGTGTTCTCAAATGCATAAAAGTACTCAATCCAATAACAACGAAATCTCAAAGGGAAAAACTCAATTCATCACAACAAGATAGAGATGGGAAAACACAGTATGATCCGACTATATTAACAAAGCCCGCGATACATCAAGATCGTGACATCTCAAGAACACGGTAGAGAGAGAGAGAGAGAGAGAGAGAGAGAGATTAAACACATAGCTATTGGTACAAACCCTCAACCCCGAGGGTGGACTACTCCCTCCTCATCATGGTGGCCGCCGGGATGATGAAGATGGCTGTCGGTGTCCAAACCGGTGGATCTTGGGTAGGGGGTCCCGAACTGTCCGTCTAAGGCTAATGGTAACAGGAGGCGGCGGACACAATGTTTACCCAGGTTCGGGATCTCTCGATGGAGGTAATACCCTACTTCCTGCTTGATTGATCTTGATGATATGAGTATTACAAGAGTTGATCTACCGCAAAATCGTAGAGGCTGAACCCTAGAAGCTAGCCTATGATTATGATTGTTCTTGTCCTACGGAATAAACCCTCCAGTTTATATAGACATCGGAGGGGGCTAGGGTTACACAGAGTCGGTTACAGAGAAGGAGATCTACATATCCGGATTGTCAAGCTTGCCTTCCATGCAAAGGAGAGTCCCACCCGGACATGGGACAAAGTCTTCAATCTTGTATCTTCATAGTCCAATAGTCCGGCCAAAGTATATAGTCCGGCTGTCCGAGGACCCCCTATTCCAGGACTCCCTCAGTAGCCCCTGAACCAGACTTCAATGACGATGAGTCCGGCGCACAGATTGTCTTCGGCATTGCAAGGCGGGTTCCTTCTCCGAATATTCCATAGAAGATTTTAAACACAAGGATCGTGTCCAGCTCCGCAAAACAAGTTCCACATACCACTGTAGAGAGTAGAATATTCCACAAATCTAATCTGCTGACAACTTTTCACAGCGTGACATTACGATGTGGTCCGGTCATTATGCAAACCTTTTTTCCAACCTGCTACCGCACATATCGTGAGGCGTTTTCCTTGGCACGTCTTGTCGAAGCAGAGATCGTGTCTCCTTATCACGGGATTCTCATCAATACGGGTGTGGGTAACCCAACCGCGCCATCAACGCGACGCTTGGGGAATAAGCGAGTTTACCGGGCAAGTGGGGAGGCGCAGGATCCCCTGCTGCCTTTATAAGGAGATAAGGACTCCCCTCTTTCGCCCACGCCTTCTTCTTCCTCTTCTCATCCATTCCCCCTTGCTCGAGCTCCAGCACCCAAGAGTTCGTCTTCTCCGCCCACAAAGGCCTTCCGAAAATGTCCGGATCCGGAACAGGAGGCAAGTGGATGGCCTCTACCGTCCGGGAGAAGGATATCAAAAAGCTTTGGGAGGCCGGGTATTTGGCCAAGAAAATTAGCCACCGTCTTCCGACAGCGGGACAAATTGTCCCCACTCTAGAACCACACGAGAGGGTTCTATTCCTCCCTCATTTTGTCCGTGGGCCATTCGTTCGCGGCATCATGTATTATTACGGGATCGATTTTCATGATCTATCCCCCAATTCCTTCCTCAACATCTCGACATTCATCGTCGTGTGTGAGGCCTTTCTCCGCCTCTCGCCACACTTCGGCTTATGATTGAAGATCTTTAATGTGAAGCCCAAGGTAGTGAGCGGCGAGCATGCCGAGTGCGGAGGTGCCATGGTGAGCAAGATGCCCAATGTCACATGGCCAGCAGGTACTTTCAATGATTCCGTCAAAGAGTGGCAGCAGCTGTGGTTTTACATCACTGAGCCGCGCAGCACGGAATGGGCCGCTACTCCTGAATTCAGATCCGGAGCCCCCTGCGGCTTACGTCCTGGCCCAAAAAGGGCCTGAACTGGTCTTGTCCGACAAACTGTCGGTGCTCCGGACGCGCGTCAAGGATATGGAAGACAAGAATATCAAACTTGTCAATGTAGTCCAGGTGATGTTAGTTCGCCGGATTCTTGCTTGTCAACACAAGGCTTGCAATTTATGGGAATTCGACCCGGCCAAGCACCAGACCCTGCTCGAGCTCTTTGGCTCCTTGCATAAGGACATTTGGAAGGTGCTCTTTAAGTCCAGCAAATCGTGGCCGGACTCCGCCGAGGACTGTGGGTACCAACTGTCCCGCCCTGCAAGTTTGGTAAGTCATTGTATGTTGGCAATTCATATGTTTTATTCGCATATCCTGACGAAAATGCTTAATGTGTTTTCCACAACTCTCCTAGGGATGGACAAAGAAGGTGGGGCGGATCTACTATCCGGCCCCTCTGCCAGAAGATACGTCCGACCCACTTCTGACGAAGATGCTGGTCCCAGCGCCTTATGATGTCTACTACACAACCTTCTTCTTGTAGACGTTGTTGGGCCTGCAAGTGCACAGGTTTGTAGGACAGTAGCAAATTTCCCTCAAGTGATGACCTAAGGTTTATCAATCCGTAGGAGGCGTAGGATGAAGATGGTCTCTCTCAAACAACCCTGCAACCAAATAACAAAGAGTCTCTTGTGTCCCCAACACACCCAATACAATGGTAAATTGTATAGGTGCACTAGTTCGGCGAAGAGATGAAGATACAAGTGAAAAATAGATGGTAGATAAAGGTATTTGTAATCTGAAATAATAAAAACAGCAAGGGAGCGAGCGATAAAAGTGAGCATAAATGGTATTGCAACGATAGGAAACAAGGCCTAGGGTTCATACTTTCACTAGTGCAAGTTCTCTCAACAATAATAACATAGATAGATCATATAACAAGACCTCAACATGCAACAAAGAGTCACTCCAAAGCCACTAATAGCGGAGAACAAACGTAGAGATTATGGTAGGGTACGAAACCACCTCAAAGTTATTCTTTCGGATCGATCTATAAAAGAGTTCGTAATAGAATAACACCTTAAGACACAAATCAACCAAAACCCTAATGTCACCTAGATACTCCATTGTCACCTCAAGTATCCGTGGGCATGATTATATGATATGCGTCACACAATCTCAGATTCATCCAACCAACATAAAAGTACTTCAAAGAGTGCCCCAAAGCTACTACTGGAGAGTCAAGAACGTGTGCCAACCCCTATGCATAGGTTCCCAATGTCACGAAACCCGCAAGTTGATCACCAAGACATACATTAAGTGTTCTCATAAAAGACTCAATCCGATAAGATAATTTCAAAGGGGAAACTCAATTCATCACAAGAGAGTAGAGGGGGAGAAACATCATAAGATCCAACTACAATAGCAAAGCTCGGGATACATCAAGATCGTGCCATAGAGGGAACACGAGGGAGAACACGAGAGAGATAGAGATCAAACACATAGCTACTAGTACATACCCTCAGCCTCGAGGGTGATCTACTCCCTTCTCGTCATGGATAGCGCCGGGATGATGAAGATGGCCACCGGTGAAGGATCCCCCCTCCGGCAGGGTACCGGAACGGGCTCCCAAGAGGTTTTTGGTGGCTCTGGAGGCTTGCGGCGGCGGAACTCCCGATCTATCTTCTGTTCTAGAAGTTTTAGGGTACGTAGGTATATATGGGTGCAAGGGGTACGTCGGTGGAGCTTCGGGGGCGCCCCCCCACCCTCGTGAGCACCTCCCGTATCTTCTGACGTGGAGTCCAAGTCCATCAGGTGGGTTTCCTTCCAAAATTAACTTCTCTAGTTGATTTCGTTCCGTTTTGACTCCGTCTGATATTCCTTTTCCTCGAAACACTGAAATAGGCATAAAACAACAAATCTGGGCTGGGCCTCCGGTTAATAGGTTAGTCCCAAAAATAATATAAAAGTGGATAATAAAGACCAATTTTGCCTAAAATAGTAGATAAAGTAGCATGGAGCAATCAAAAATTATAGATACGTTGGAGACGTATCAAGCATCCCCAAGCTTAATTCCTGCTCGTCCTTGAGTAGGTAAATGATAAAAAAGAATTTTTGATGCGGAGTGCTACTTGGCATAATTTCAATGTAATTCTTCTTACTTGTGATATGAATATTCAGATCCGAATGATTCATATTGATAAAGGAAATAGTAACACTTCAAGCATACTAATCAAAGTAATCACGTCTTCTCAAAATAACATGGCAAAAGAAAGTTCATCCCTACAAAATCATATAGTTAGGCTATGCTTCATTTTCATCACACAAAGATGTTCCCAACTTCTATGCCCCCGATGACAAGCCAAGCAATTGTTTCATACTTAAATAATCTCAAACTTTCTCAACCTTCACGCAATACATGAGCGTGAGCCATGGATATAGCACTATGGGTGGAATAGAATATGATGATGGGGATTGAGTGGAGAAGACAAAAAGGAGAAAGTCTCACATTGACGAGGATAATCAACAGGCTATGGAGATGCCCATCGATTGATGTCAACATGAGGAGTAGGGATTGCCATGCAACGGATGCACTAGAGCTATGAATGCTCAACAAAAGAAAACTAGTGGGTGTGCATCCAACTTTCTTGATCATGAAGACCTAGGGCATTTGAGGAAGCCCATCGTAGGAATATACAAGCCAAGTTCTATAATGAAAAATTCCCACCAGTATAAAAAAAAGATAACTTACGAGACTCACTACATGAAGAACAAGGTGCTACTTTGAAGCACAAGGGTGGAAAAAGAGATAGTAGCATTGCCTTTTTTATTTATTTTCTCTTTTTTTTGGGCCTTCTTTTTTTTGGCCTTTCTCTTTTTTTGGGCAATGCTCTAATAATGATGGTCATCACACTTCTATTGATTACAACATAAGGATTGCAACTCGAAACTTAGAACTAGATATGACTCTATATGAATGCCTCCGGTGGTGTACCGGGATGGTGCAATGAAACAAGAGTGACATGTATGAAAAATAATGCATGGTGGCTTTGCCACAAATACGATGTCAACTACATGATCATGCAATGGCAATATGACAAAAGTAATGTATGTCATGAATATGATGATGGAAGTTGCATGGCAATATATCTCGGAATGGCTATGGAAATGCCATGATAGGTAGGTATGGTGGCTGTTTTGAGGAAGATATAAGGAGGTTTATGTGTTATAGAGCGTATCGTATCACGGGGTTTGGATGCACCGGCGAAGTTTGCACCGACTCTCAAGGTGAGAAAGGGCAATGCACGGTACCGAAGAGGCTAGCAAAGACGGAAAGGTAAAAGTGCATATAATCCATGGACTCAACATTAGTCAAAATAACTCATATACTTATTGAAAAAATTTAGAAGTCATCAAAAACCAAGTACTACACGCATGCTCCTAGGGGGATATATTGGTAGGAAAAGACCATCGCTCGTCCCCGACCGCCACTCATAAGGATGCACAAGCCAGGTACACTTCATGTTTCAAATTTGTCACACAACTTTAACCATACGTGCATGCTACGGGACTTTCTAACTTCAACACAAGCATTCTTTAAATTCATAATCACCCAACTAGCATGACTTTAATATCACTACCCCAATATCTCAAAACAATTATCAAGTATCAAACTTTTCTTAGTATTCAACACACTCATAAAAATTCTTACAAATCTTTTATGCTTAGCATATTAGGATTTTAAGCAAATTAGAATGCTATTTAAGACTCTCAAAATAATATAAGCGAAGCATGAGAGTTCATCTATTTCTTAAAAACAAAACCACCACTGTGCTCTAAAAGATATAAGTGAAGTACTAGAGCAAATGACAAACTACTCCGAAAGATATAAGTGAAGATCAATGAGTAGTCGAATAATTATGCAACTATGTGAAGACTCTCCCATTTAATAATTTCAGATCTTGATACTTTATTCAAACAGCAAGAAAAGCTAAAGAAAACTACATTGCAAGGATAGCACAACTCATGTGAAGAAGCAAAAACTTAGGCTCAACCGATACTAACCGATAGTTGTTGAAGAAGAAAGGTGGGATGCCTACCGGGGCATCCCCAAGCTTAGATGCTTGATACTTATTGAAATATTATCTTGGGGTAACTTGGGCATCCCCAAGCTTGAGCTTTTGTGTCTCCTTAATTCCTCTCATATCATGGTTTCTCTTTTTATCAAAAGCTTCATTCACAACAAACTCAAAAAGAACTCGTGAGATAGGTTAGTATAAACCAATGCAAAACCATATCATCTTCTACTGTAACAAATCACTTAAATTATTATTCAACATTGAATAATAAATGTCTCTTCATGTTTAATACTCCTATCATCAAATAGAATCATTAAACAAGCAAACATATGCAAACAATGCAAACATAATAGCAATCTGCCAAAACAGTACAGTCTGTAAAGAATGCAAGAGTATCAATACTTCCCTGACTCCAAAAATTATGAACTAAAATTCCCAATTAAATAAATTAATCAGATCTTAATATGCAAAAAGATTCAACGTTATACCATTCTCTGGCTTTTCTAGGGAATTTTTGCAACAGCGGTAAACTTTTTGTTTTCAAACAGCAACATGTATACAAGCAAAATAAGCATGGCAAAGGCTATCCTTGACTTTTTTTATTGAAACTAAAGATGCAAAACATTATTATAACTAGCATCAACCAAATACTAACAAAAGAAAATGACGCTCCAAGCAAAACACATATCATGTGGTGAATAAAAATTTAGCTCCAAGTAAAGTTACCGATGAACGAAGACGAAAGAGGGGATGCCTTCCGGGGCATCCCCAAGCTTAGGCTCTTGGTTGTCCTTGAATATTACCTTGGGGTGCCTTGGGAATACCCAAGCTTAGGCTCTTGCCACTCCTTATTCCATAGTCCATCGAATCTTTACCCAAAACTTGAAAACTTCAACCACACAAAACTCAAAACAAAACTCGTAAGCTCCGTTAGTAAAAGAAAGTAAAACCACCACTTAGGTACTGTAATGAACTCATTATAAATTCATATTGGTGTAATACCTACTGTATTCCAACTTATCTATGGTTCATACCCTTACATACTAGCCATAGATTCATCAAAATAAGCAAACAACAGATAGAAAACAGAATCTGTCAAAAACAGAACAGTCTGTAGTAATCTGTATCAAACGTATACTTATGGAACCCCAAAAATTATGAAATAAATTTCTGGACCTGAGTAATTTGTATATTAATCATATGCAAAAATAATCAACCTAAAATCACTCTCCAGTAAAAAATGGCAGATAATCTCGTGAGCGCTAAAGTTTCTGTTTTTCACAGCAAGATCACATAAACTTCACCCAAGTCTTCCCAAAGGTTCTACTTGGCACTTTATCGAAACAAAAGCTATAAAACATGATTACTACAGTAGCATAATCATGTGGACACACAAAAACAGTAAGGATAAATATTGGGTTGTCTCCCAACAAGCGCTTTTCTTTAATGCCTTTCTAGCTAGGCATGATGATGATAATGATGCTCACATAAAAGATAAGAATTGAGACATAACGGGAGCATCATGAAGCATATTACTAGCACATTTAAGCCTAACCCACTTCCTATGCATAGGGATTTTTTGAGCAAACAACTTACGGGAACAATAATCAACTAGCATAGAAGGGTAAAACAAGCATAACTTCAAGAATTTCAACACATAGAGAGGAAGCTTGACATTATTGTAATTCCTACAAGCATAAGTTCCTCCCTCATAATAATTTTTAGTAGCATCATGAATGAATTCAACAATATAACCAGCACCTAAATTATTCTTTTCATGATCTACAAGCATAGAAAATTTCTTACTCTCCACATAAGCAAAATTCTTTTCATTCGGAATAGTGGGAGTATCATAAGAGACTTGAACACTAAAAATTGTTTCCACATTAAAATAGTAATGTTCAGAAAAAGGGTAATCATAATCATGACAAGATTTGTAAATATAATCATCACTACTTTTTATAGCATAAGTTTCATCACAATAATCATCATGAGTAGCAACTTCGTTCTCATCATAATCGATTGAAACCTCTCCCAAGATAGTGGAATCATCACTAAATAAAGTTGACACCCTTCCAAATCCACTTTCATATTCATCACAATATAATTCAACATCCTCCAAAATAGTGGAATCACTATTTCCTAAAGTTGACACTCTTCCGAACCCACTTTCATCAATATAATCATCATAAGTAGGAGGCATGCTATCATCATAACTACTTTGTATATCAAAACTTGGGAGACTAAAAATACCATCCTCACTAAACGTAGCATCCCCAAGCTTGGGACAAACATTAATTTCAGCAAATATATTCTCAAATATTTCATCATCATCAAACATAGCTTCCCCAAGCTTGGGCTCTTTCATATCATAAGCATAATCACTCTCATCATTAAAAATATGGATAGCACCAATAGTAAAGCAATTATCACCCTAACAATGAGTAGTAGGAGCAACATCATTTCGGAGGGATACCTTTCTACCTTTGTTGCTCCTTCTTTTCTTTTTCTTCTTCACATTATGTGTAGGTTCAACCTTCCTCTTCGATCTCCTTATTGATGAGATTGGTTGAATAGGATGCTCCTCCTCGTCACCTGATTCATCATAAGAAATAATAGGAGGATATTGGGAAGTCTCTTCCCTTTCATTAGCATTCTCGTCATCTTTAGGTAATTGGCAATATAAGGATTTTCAATGCAATTCTCCGCACAATACAAATAAATATCCTCTAGATCAAAATCAAGAAATCTATCAAGATTAAATTTTGGAATACCCTCGGTTATACATTTCATTTCTTCATACCCCAAAAGAAGACTAAGCTCTTTATGATGCCCAAGGGTAATCAAGCTATCACAATTTTTGGACACGATTTGATCATAAAACAATTTGCATTGGAGATTTAAACGACCACATTCATTGCAAAGTTCACAAGGAGCGCGAAAAATATTGAATCTTTTAGCACACTCATCAAGACTTTCTTGCAAACCTTTAGTTTTTAAATACATATGGCTCTTGCAATATCTATTTTGTCTATTTTGTGGCGTACATTTGGAGGCGTAGGATGAAGACGGTCTCTCTCAAACAACCCTGCAACCAAATAACAAAGAGTCTCTTGTGTCCCCAACACACCCAATACAATGGTAAATTGTATAGGTGCACTAGTTCGGCGAAGAGGTGAAGATACAAGTGCAAAATAGATGGTAGATAAAGGTATTTGTAATCTGAAATAATAAAAACAGCAAGGTAGCGAGCGATAAAAGTGAGCGTAAACGGTATTGCAATGATAGGAAACAAGGCCTAGGGTTCATACTTTCACTAGTGCAAGTTCTCTCAACAATAATAACATAGATAGATCATATAACAAGCCCTCAACATGCAACAAAGAGTCACTCCAAAGCCACTAATAGCGGAGAACAAACATAGAGATTATGGTAGGGTACGAAACCACCTCAAAGTTATTCTTTCGGATCTATCTATAAAAGAGTTCGTACTAGAATAACACCTTAAGACACAAATCAACCAAAACCCTAATGTCACCTAGATACTCCATTGTCACCTCAAGTATCCGTGGGCATGATTATACGATATGCCTCACACAATCTCAGATTCATCCAACCAACATAAAAGTACTTCAAAGAGTGCCCCATAGGTACTACCGGAGAGTAAAGAACGTGTGCCTACCCCTATGCATAGGTTCCCAATGTCACGAAACCCGCAAGTTGATCACCAAGACATACATCAAGTGTTCTCATAAAAGACTCAATCCGATAAGATAACTTCAAAGGGGGAAACTCAATTCATCACAAGAGAGTAGAGGGGGAGAAACATCATAAGATCCAACCACAATAGCAAAGCTCGGGATACATCAAGATCGTGCCATAGAGGGAACACGAGAGAGAACACGAGAGAGAGATCAAACACATAGCTACTAGTACATACCCTCAGCCTCGAGGGTGAACTACTCCCTCCTCATCATGGATAGCGCCGGGATGATGAAGATGGCCACCGGTGAAGGATCCCCCCTCCGGCAGGGTGCCAGAACGGGCTCCCAAGAGGCTTTTGGTGGCTCTGGAGGCTTGCGGCGGCGGAACTCCCTATCTATCTTCTGTTCTGGAAGTTTTAGGGTACGTAGGTATATATGGGTGCAAGGGGTATGTCGGTGGAGCTTCGGGGGCCCCATGAGGTAGGGGGGCGCGCCCTAGGGGGGTGGGCGCGCCCCCCACCCTCGTGAGCACCTCCCGTATCTTCTGACGTGGAGTCCAAGTCCATCAGGTGGGTTTCCTTCCAAAATTAACTTCTCTAGTTGATTTCGTTCCGTTTTGACTCCGTCTGATATTCCTTTTCCTCGAAACACTGAAATAGGCATAAAACAACAAATCTGGGCTGGGCCTCCGGTTAATAGGTTAGTCCCAAAAATAATATAAAAGTGGATAATAAAGCCCAATATTGCCTAAAACAGTAGATAAAGTAGCATGGAGCAATCAAAAATTATAGATACGTTGGAGACGTATCACCTTACAAGGCGCCGAAGAAGAAGGCCGAGAAGGGGGGCAAAAAGACTAGGGGCGGCCTTCGTCGCCGTGGCACTTCGGACACCATGTCCGAAGACTCTGATGCCCGATCTTCCTCCAGAGAGGACGAGGAGGAGGAGAAAGACCCATCCCCGGCGAGGGGAGGAAAGAAAAGGACGGCCTCCACATCTTTGGAGGCCGAGTCGCCTAAGAAGGGAAAAACTCCCCTTCCAGAGGAGTCCGCCGCTGCTGCCGACAGCAGCCCGGAGTGGGATCCCAGGGCCCAGTCCCTGGTGAACTCGTGAGTATATAAAATTCGAATATGTTTATGCGTCCAGACTCATCATGGCATAATATTTGAATCTGAGCCATACTTTTTTGCAGTCCGGCGAGGTCCCGCACCGAACAATCCTCGTCAAAGGATTTACTAGGCTCGGATGCTATGGAGAGCGCGACACCCCCGAAGGCCCCCTTCCCCAAACATGTGAATGACACCGAGGTTTCATCCCAGAAGGACCCAGGCCAAGGAGGGGGGGGGGAGATCGTAAAGGCGGTGCCAGGAGGTCAAACTTCGGGGGCCGAATACATGGGAGAGAAGACTCCCACGGACGTCGACGGCGGGGGCTATCTCAAATTTGGCCCCCAGCCGGACACATTTCTGGAGACCAATACGGCTCCAGAAGCAGGCAGGCGACCTCCCTCAGCTGGAGGGGTTGTGCCTATTCCACCGGCAACCTCTGTCCAACCAGAGGTGTCGGATACTTTATAGGCGATGCTTAAAAGCACCTCCCTCGTCGATGAACACCGTGCCCTTATGGGTGCGGTGATTGAGAAGATTCAGTCCGCTGAGAGTGGACTGAATGAAGCCTGCATTAGCCTTATAACGGGCCTAGAGGTATGTTTTGTGAGATTTTGAAGAGTGTCATAGTATCGATAGTAGCCCCTGATGCACTATTTGGTGAAAAAAGGAACCAAACAGAGGATCAAATAAGTGTTCGCAGGAGACTCACTTTATGTCATCTCTCTTTTATTTAAAAGCAGGCGTCTGTAGCAATGGCCTCCTCTCAAACTGCGGAAGTCTCCGGACTGAGGCAGAGTCTGAGCGGGCCGAAGGGGAACTCGGCCGAGAGAAGAAGAAGTTGGAGGATAACCAAGGTATGCAGAAACCTTGTTCCTATTCAACACAAATAAATAAGTTTGCATGATGAAAATATTTTTATGATGTGCTCTAGGGGCGACGGCCGAAATTGAGGCTCTTAAGAAGGTTGTGGCCGAAGCCGAGAAGAGGGCAACCACAGAGTAGGCTCGTCGTGAAAAGCACGAGGCCAGGGTTATTGAAGTTGAGCGACAACTTCAAGAGGCCGTGGATAAATGCGAGACCTTGGAGCAGAGTTTATCAGGGAAAGAATCCGAACTCTCCCAAGCTCGCCAAGCCGCAAGTGATGCCCGGGGGGAAGCCCAAGGTGCCCTGAAGGAAATCCAGGAGGCGAGGAAGATTGCGGCTGGTAAGGCTTTTTCTATACAAAGCGGGTATTTAAAAGGAGAAAATCAAGTTGATAATTTGAATTCTGATTTCTCCAGGGGTATTTGCGGAGCTGCCACACAGCATATCTGATGCCGCACAATTCTATTGAGCTGAAGAAAGGAGCACTGCGGAGAAGCTCTTCTGGTCGTAGTATCTGGTGCCGGTGTATCCGGTGCCACTTGCCGATCAGCTGAAGCAGTTGATCGAACTGCATAAGGCGGCCGAACTAGCCATGAAGGATTTAATTATCCGGCTATGGCTCGCCGAGCCGATTCCAAGCAGCTACTTCGGGCTCGTGAAGCGGCTTGTGAGTGCCTGCCCTCGACTTGATGTCATCAAGCAGTCGGTCTGTATTGAGGGTGTGTGAATGGCCTTCGCCCGCGCAAAGGTGCACTGGGGGAAGATGGATGCTAAAAAGATGATGACCGAGGGACCGCCCGAGGGGAAGGAGCACCGCAAGCCCGAATTATATTATGATAATATCCTAAAAGGATCCCGCCTTGCGGCGGAGCAATGCACCAAGGACATTATATTTGCATGAATACAGTCATGTTGTCCTTTGTAATGTTGAACAAGGTCATTTCTATTGTTTATTGCCTGTTATTTGAAAGTTTTCCCTCCTGCGTGGCCATTTTATATATTAATCCTGAGAGTTGGCCAGTCGTCGGCTTCTGCCCCCACGTAGGAAGTACGGGGGTGTTCGAGATAAACCTGAGCACTCTTTATCCTAGTTTTGGGTCCTTGAAGGAGGTGTTCAGCACAACGAACTAGGCAATCGGACTATAGGGCTTTATCGCTCTCACTTAGCCATAGGAGTTTAACAAAAGGAAGGTAGGCGCAGCCCCTGGTGTTCGGAAGACCGCACGAGGGGCTCTATAAGCGCCTGATCGGAAGAAAAGCCGATCCATCGCACGCTACATTGGTTATGGCATTATGCGGAAGAAATCCTTAAAGATTTTACAACCTCTCGAACAGCTGACCAGCTCTCGCCGTATCATGACAGTCAGCTTTCAGCTTTCTCTACTAAGGCGCTCGTCCGGAAGAACCGGGACACAATCGCAGTAGTTCTCCCTGTGCCGCCCTAGCCGATATAGCGGAACGTAAGGCAGCAAAACATAGGAGCCGGGCAAACCCAACTATTGACCCAAGACATGATTTGGAGCTGAAGCATATAATGCTATAAGTTCGGGGTGCCGAACGACCGTGATGGTGGTCGGGACTTTATTGCCGTGTTATGGGTACAATGAAGCCCCTGGCATATTAAGGCATATCGCGATGTAGAGATGCCATTTGACAAAGAGTGTCGATAAGAAACAACAGCAGATGAGCATCATATAAAGCCACATGTTGTCATTGAATAACACGTTGATGCGTATGAGTACAGGTAATGTGATAAAAAGCGATATGACTTCGGAACCTGCTGAGATCAAGCGGGAGGAGGCTGTGTGCGGATCCAGAGTGTAACCGTATGGTCATCAAGGGGCATCTCTAAGGATTCCCTTATGCATTCGAGTTGTTTCCATGCCGCCAGTCCTGGCCTACGCAAAAGTGGACCTGCAAAGATAGTGCAAAAAGGAAATTTATGTGCTACAGAGTGTTTTAGTTGAGCTCCGGACGAGCCAGGCTATCCTGCCGCAGAGTAGATCAGACTCCCTTGACGGTGTTCGGGAGATTGGCCATCGACTCGAGGTTCGATTGAAAGATGCCTTTCGTTGCTTCTAAGACGGTTGTACACTCTTCTGTGCAGAGGTGGAGTTCGGCCTTGCCATTAACTGTTATGACGCCATGCGGACCGGGCATCTTGAGCTTACGATAGGCGTAGTGTGGCACCGTGTTGAATCGAGCAAATGCGGTTCGTCCAAGCAGTGCATGATAATTACTGCGGAAAGGGACGATGTCGAAGACTAACTCTTCGGTACGGTAATTGTTCGATGATCCGAAGACTACCTCCAGAGTGATGGAGCCTGTGCAACGGGCCTCCACACCTGGTATAACACCTTTAAAGGTGATTTTAGTGGGCTTAATCATCGAATGATCAATACCCATCTTGCGCACTTTGTCCTAATACAGCAGGTTTAGACTGCTGCCTCCGTCCATAAGGACTCGTGTGAGGTGGATTATTGGGTCAACGATGAATGCGGCTGAATTTCCCTGATTGCTATTGGCTGGACGATCCGTACGATCAAAAGTGATTGGCCATAGTTTATATTGTGGGGCGACTGGCTCCGTTAAGTCGACATCCCTAAGAGTGCACGTCCATTCCAGTTTGGGAATGTGGATGGCGTTTATCATATTCACCGTTTTGATTTGCGGGGGAAATTTCTTTTGCCCTCCTTTGTTTGGTGATCGGGGCTCCTCATCGTCGTCATCGCTTTGGGACCCTTTCTCCTTGTTTTCGGCACCTGACCTGCCGGTTTGTTTGAAGACCCAACATTCTCTGTTGGTATGATTGGTTGGTATTCCTGCGTGCCACAAATTTGGCATGGACGATCAAGTATGCGGTCCAGACTGGACGGGCCCGAATTGTTCTTTTGGAATGGCTTTTTTCGCTAACCGGACTTAGAGCCACTGAATCCGGCATTGACTGCCGTGTCTTCGGTGTTGTCACCATTTTTGCGACGCTTGTGTTTGTTGCGTCGGGGCTTGCCGTTGCTATCTCTGGCCTCTGATGTGCCAGGATTGCTTGCTGTGTTGTTGCTAGGAGCCAACCAGCTATACTCGCCCTCACAAAAGCGGGTCATGAGTGTCGTGAGGGCTGCCATGGACTTCGGCTTTTCTTGGCCGAGATGTCGGGCAAGCCACTCGTCATGGATATTATGCTTAAAGGCCGCTAGGGCTTCAGCATCCGGACAGTCGACGATTTGGTTCTTTTTAGTTAGGAACCGAGTCTAGAATTTCCTGGCTGACTCTCCGGGTTGTTGGGTTATGTGACTTAAATCGTCAGCATCCGGTGGTCGCACATACGTGCCCTGGAAGTTATCCAGGAATGCGTCTTCCAGGTTCTCCCAACTTCTGATGGAGTTTGCCGGCAAGCTATTCAGCCAATGCCGAGTCGGTCCCTTGAGTTTTAATGGGAGGTATTTGATGGCGTGTAGGTCGTCCCCGCGGGCCATGTGAATGTGGAGAAAGAAATCTTCTATCCATACCGCGGGGTCTGTAGTCCCATCATATGATTCAATGTTCACGGGCTTAAACCCTTCTGAGAATTCATGATCCATTACTTCATCAGTGAAGCATAGGGGGTGTGCGGTGCCTCTATGCCGGGCTACATCACGACGCAGCTCAAACGAGTCTGATCTGTTGTATTCGGCCCGGCCGGATTTGTATTTAGCATATCCGGTGTGACGGTCATCGTCATGTGTTGGGGCGCGCCCCCGTGATCCATAGATCGATCTTGACTGTCCTGCTTTGTTTTCCAATTTGTCTCGCAGGTCATGTGTGGAGCCCCAGGCCTTCATGTTTTTGCTTGTTTGGTGACGGGGTGCGGGCTGGACTTCGAGCTGATACTCCGCTTTGTCTCGGCCACGAAGTGGCCGGTCAGCCACATCATGCACTAGTAGTGTGGGCTTTAATGCCCCTCCTCGAGTTGAGGTAGCAACCTGCGCTTTGGGTAACTTTTGGTTGGGCGCTCGAGTCCGTATTCCTTGGCTTCCAGGACCTCAGTCCATCTATCAGTTAGCAGATCTTGATCAGCTTGAAGCTGCTGCTGCTTTATCTTCAGGCTTTTTGCTGTGGCTATAAGTCAGCGCTTGAAGCGCTCCTGCTCTACGGGATCCTTAGGCACGATGAATTCTTCATCGCCGAGGCTCACCTCGTCTTCGGAGAGGGGCATGTAATTATCATCCTCTGATTCTCCATCCATTGCCTGTTACTTGGGGCTAGCTTGCCCATTCTCCCGTCCGGCCTGCTCGAAGCCTGGCTGGGTGGGGTTGTTTTCGTCCTCGGCATTATCCGGAGCGTTATTGTCTCTTGTGCCGGTATTGTTATTTTTGCTATGGCGAGGCTTAGAGTGGCGCCGATGACGCCGGTGCTTAGATTGCTTCTCGAGGGGATTATCCTCTGTTGTATCATCGCCATCGCTTTCTTTGGGGGTGTCCACCATATATATATATCATATGATGAGGTGGTTGTCCAGCGCCCTGTGGGCGGTGGTTCTTGTTCCTCTCCGGTATCGTCATTCATACTGTCGATGTCTTCGGAGTCGAAATCAAGCATGCCGGTTAAGTCGTCGACAATGGCTATTAAGTGGGTGGTGGGTGGGGAACGAATTTCTTCGTCGTCCGCTTCCCACTCAAGCCGGACATAGTTCGGCCAAGAGTCTCCTGACATGGAGAGAGATTTCAATGAATTTAGCACATCGCCCAAGGGTGAGTGCTGAACGATATCAGCGGAGGTAAACTCCATGATCGGTGCCCAATCAGATTCGATAGGCATGGATGCACGTGGTTCGAAACCTATGACCGGAGACGAGTACGAGGGTCCGATGACACAGATCTCTTTGGAGGTGATGTCTGTGATCAGCTCTAGCGCCGATGAGTGTGCGGCCTCTGTGGCGGGGTCTATCCATCCGTCCTCGGATGGCATGATCTGCTCCGGATCTAAGGCCAGGGCAGCTGCAGGTGTGTTCTCCTGAACACCATCTGATGGCAGATCTAAGTCATGCTCATCGTCACTATACGGCGCACCTGTTATGGGCTCGAATCTGTCGAAGATCAAGTCTCCGCGGATGTCGGCAGTGTAGTTCAAGCTTCCAAACCTGACCTGATGGCCAGGGGCATAGCTATTGATCTGCTCCAAATGGCCAAGCGAGTTGGCCCGCAGTATGAAGCCGCTGAATACGAAGATCTGTCCGGGGAGGAAAACCTCACCCTGGATTGCTTCGTTACAGATGATTGAAGGAGCCATCAAGCCTTACCGTGACGACATAGTGGAACTCTCAATGAAAGCACCAACGTCGGTGTCAAAACCGGCGGATCTCGGGTAGGGGGTCCCGAACTGTGCGTCTAAGGCTAATGGTAACAGGAGGCGGGGGACACAATGTTTACCCAGATTCGGGCCCTCTCGATGGAGGTAATACCCTACTTCCTGCTTGATTGATCTTGATGAAATGAGTATTACAAGAGTTGATATACCACGAGATTGTAGAGGCTAAACCCTATAAGCTAGCCTATGATTATGATTGTTCTTGTCCTATGGACTAAACCCTCCAGTTTATATAGACACTGGAGGGGGCTAGGGTTACACAGAGTCGGTTACAGAGAAGGAGATCTACACATCCGGATTGCCAAGCTTTCCTTCCACGCAAAGGAGTGTCCCACCCGGACACGGGACAAAGTCTTCAATCTTGTATCTTCATAGTCCAACAGTCCGACCAAAGTATATAGTTCGGATGTCCGAGGACCACCTAATCCAGGACTCCCTCAATGGCCACCGGTGATGATTCCCCCCTCCGGCAGGGTGTTGGAATGGGGTCTAGATTGGATCTCGTGGATACAGAGGCCTTGTGGTGGTGGAACTCTGATCTAGGTCTACCCCAAAGGGTTTTGGAATATTTGGGAATTTATAGGGCGAAAAGAGGCGGTTCAGGAGGCACCCGAGGTGGGCACAACCTACCTGGGCATGCCTGGGCCCCCAGGCGCGCCCTGGTGGGTGTTGCTCCCATCGAGGCACCCCCCTAGGTGCTTCCTTGGCCCACTGGATGTCTTCTGGTCCATAAAAAATCCACAAGAAGTGTCGTGGTATTTGGACTCCGTTTGATATTGATTTCCTGCGATCTAAAAAACAAGCAGAAATAGCAACTGGCACTGGGCATTGGGTCAATAGGTTAGTCCCAAAAAAATGATATAAAGTTGCTATATAATGATTGTAAAAATCCTAGAATGATAATATAATGGCATGAATACTTCATACAATATAGATACGTTGGAGACGTATCACCATCCCCAAGCTAACTCCTACTCGTCCTCGAGTAGGTAAATGATAAAAGAAATATTTATAGAGTGAATGCTAGCAAAGTGCATAGGTTTGATCGATGATAATTTCAATCACTTTTCCTAGCATCATATTAGCAATTCTTTCTTATGAAACTTCTCATGTTATAGTAGCAACCAATTCACATGTTACGGTTCAAACAATGAATTCTCTTGAAACTCAACAACCTATGTTCTCAGTCACCAAGCAATTGCAATTCTACTTATTCAACAGAGTCTAAGTAAGAGCTCCACATACTCAACCATCATATAGTCTTATATGATTGCTAACACTCACTGCATACACATGAGCAAAACGTTTCAACCAGACACATAGAAAGATAGGGGCTTATCATTTCTCCTCCCAACGTATTCACCTCAAGGGTGATGTCAACAATAATAACTCATGCTAACCATATCCAACTGGATATATGTGCCTAGATCTTTCCTCACCACATGATGCTTGCCAAAGGAGAAAAATAAAACGGAATAGAGAGAAAAACCTTGACTCTTGCATGAAAGTAAATACATAAAAGTAAAAGATAGGCCCTTCGTAGAGGGAAGCAGAGGTTGCCATGCGCTTATTTGCTTGTATGATCAACCCCTTAGTGCAAAATAACGTCACGTTATATTGCCCCTTATGATAGCAACCTTTATTATGCAGTCTGTTGTTTTTATTCTTTGCCATCACAAGTTCGTACAACGCTCAATTTTCTCTTAAACTAAATTATCTAACACTTTTAGAAGCAATTTTTATTGCCTTATTGCACCGATGACAACTTACTTGAAGGATCTTGCTCAATCCATAGGTAGGTATGGTGGACTCTCAAACCAAGATTTGGGTTTAAGAGTTTTTTGATGCACAACTAGTATCTCTACTTGGTGCGGAATTTTTGGCTAGAAAAGATGGGGGGAAAGCACCACATGTTGAAGGATCTATGACAATATAACTTCTATGTGAATATGAACAAACATAAATCATTACGTTGTCTTCCTTGTCCAACATCAACAATTTTGGCATATAATATTTTTATGTGGGCTCACAATCACAAAACATTTCCAAGATAGTGTATTTGCATGTGAAAGTTCTCTTCCTTATACTAATTATTCTTGAATTTCTTGTATGAAAAATATTGTGATTGTCAAGCTTCAAAAGCTTTCACTTTCTAAACCCAATGTGAATCCACTATTAGGCATGATATGAACATGTAATTTCAACATCATGATATTCAACTCATTCAATAATTTACTCATAAGATATAAGTGAAGCACAAGATTAGATGACAAGCTACTCCAAAAAGATATAAATGATGATCATGAGCATAATATTTCTTTCTCTCAAATTAATTTAAGTGAAGTAAGAGAGAATTTCTTCAAAAATACTAAAGCACACCATGCTCAAAAAGATATAAGTGAAGCACTAGAGAAATTCCATAGAAAAGAGATTCGTTGACGGAATGTGAACGCCGCTTACCTAGCCTCCCTGGCAACTAATTGAGGACTCTATTTTATTTAAAAACTTTCAGATCTAAGTATTTTATTAAAACAGAAACCAAAACAAAACAAAATGACACCCCAAGAATAGTACAACTCATGTGAAGAAGTAAGAACATTGGCTCAACCAATACTAACTGATAATTGTTGAAGAAGAAAGGTGGGATACCTACCGGGGCATCCCCAAGCTTAGATGCTTGAGACTTCTTGGAATATTAACTTGGGATTCCTTGGGCATCCCCAAGCTTGAGCTTTTGTTCCTCCTTAATTATTTTCATATCATGGTTTTCCTAAATCTCAAAAGCTTCATCCACACAAAACTCAACAACAACTCGTGAGATAAGTTAGTATAAACCAATGCAAAAACCTTATCATTATATACTGTAACAAGTCACTAAAATTATTATTCAATATTGAATACTAAATGCCTCTACATATTTAATACTCCTATCGTCAAATAGAATCATTAAACAAGCAAACATATGCAAACAATGCAAACATAACAGCAATCTGCCAAAACAGTACAATCTTTAAAGAATGCAAGAGTATCAATACTTCTTAGACTCCAAAAATTATGAAAAAAAATACCACACTGTAGAAACTTTATCATAGCTTATTTTTCAAAAAGTTTCAACATTTTATCATATTATGATTTTTCTAGGGAATTTTTTCAACATCGATAAACTTTCTGTTTTGAAACAGCAACATGTATACTTGCAAAATAAGCATGGAAAATGCTATCATTGCCATTTTAATTGAAATAAAGGATGAAAAACATTCTTCTAAATAATAGAAAGCAAATCCTAACAAAATAAATTGACGCTCCAAGCTAAACACATATCATGTGACGAATGAAAACATAGCTCCAAGTGAGGTTACCGATAATGTTAGAGACGAAAGAGGGGATGCCTTCCGGGGCATCCCCAAGCTTAGTTGCTTAGATCTTCCTTGAATATTACCTTGGGGGTGACTTGGGCATCCCCAAGCTTAGGTTATTGTCACTCCTTATTCTCCTCATATCGACATTTCACCCAAAACTTGAAAACTTCAATCACACAAAACTTAACGAAACTTCGTGAGATAGGTTAGTATGATAAAGAGCAAACCATTTCACTTTGGTACTGTCAAAGACAAGATTCATAATTGTTTCCACACTATTCCTATGGTAGCACATCATTTACACAATTTATATTGAGCAATATAATTCGTAGAAACAATCAGACAAGCAAACTATGTATTGAAAACAGGATCTGTCAAAAATAGAACAGTCTGTAGTAATCTGTACTCAAACCATACTTCTGCTACTCCAAAAATTATGAAAAAAATATGACCACGTGTGTCTATTAATCTTATGCAAAAATAAACAACTCAAAGCACTCTTCTGTTAAAAATGAGAGTTATTTCCGCGAGCGCAAAAGTTTCTGTTTTTCAGTAAAATCAAATCAACTATCACCCAACATGATCCCAAAGGCTTTAATTGGCACTTTATTGAAACGAAAGCAATAAAACATGATCACTATAGTATCCTAATCATGTGAACACACAAAAACAGTAGGTAAAAGTGTTGGGTTGTCTCCCAACAAGCGCTTTTCTTTAATGCCTTTCAGCTAGGCATGATGAGTTCAATGATGCTCGCATAAAAGATAAGAATTGAAACATGAAAAAGAGCATCATGAATCACATGGCAAGCACATTTAAGCCTAACCTACTTCCTATGCATAGGGATTTTGTGAGCAAATAATTCATGGGAACAAGAATCAACCAGCATAGGAAGGCAAACATGCATAACTTCAAAACTTTCAACACATAGAGAGGAAACTTGATATTATTGAGATATGTAAAAGCAGATGTTCCTCTCTCATAATAATTTTCAGTAGCATCATGAAGAAATTCAACACTATAACTGCTACCTCTTGAGCATGTGTTAGTTTTCCTTAAAGAGGAAAGGGTGATGCAGCAAAGTAGTGTATGTATTTCCCTATATTTTTTAGAACCAAGGTATCAATCCAGTACGAGGCTACACTCAAATCCCTCGTACCTGCACAACCAAATAAGAACCTTGCAACCAACGCGATAAAGGGGTTGTCAATCCCTTCACGACCACTTGCAAAAGTGAGATCTGATAGAGATAATAAGATAAATATTTTTGGTAATTTTATGATATAGATTGGAAAGTAAAGATTAGAAAATAAAATAGCTCGGAAACTTATATGATGGAAAATAGATCCCGGGGGCATAGGTTTCACTAGTGGCTTCTTTGAAGATAGCACAAGTATTACAGTGGGTGAACAAATTACTGTCGTGCAATTGATAGAAAAGTGCATAGTTATGAGAATATCTAGGCATGATCATGTATATAGGCATCACGTCCGCGACAAGTAGGTCGAAATGATTCTGCATCTACCACTATTACTCCACACATCGACCGCTATCCAACATGCATCTAGAGTATTAAGTTCATAAGAACAGAGTAACGCATTAGGCAAGATGACAGGATGTAGAGGGATAAACTCAAGCAATATGATATAAACCCCATCTTTTTATCCTCGATGGCAACAATACAATATGTGCCTTGCTGCCCCTGCTGTCACTGGGAAAGGACACCGCAAGATTGAACCCAAAGCTAAGCACTTCTCCCATTGCAAGAAAGATCAATCTAGTTGGCCAAACAATACTGATAATTCGAAGAGACTTGCAAAGATAACAAATCATACATAAAAGAATTCAGAGGAGATTCAAATATTGTTCATAGATAATGTTGATCATAAACCCACAGTTCATTGGATCTCGACAAACACACCGCAAAAAGAATTACATCGAATAGATCTCCATGAAGATCGAGGAGAACTTTGTATTGAGATCCAAAGAGAGAGAAAAAGCCATCTAGTTAATAACTATGGACCTGAAGGTCTGAGGTAAACTACTCACACATCATCGGAGAGGCTATAGTGTTGATGTAGAAGCCCTCCGTGATTGATTCCCCGTCCGGCAGAGTGCCGGAAAAGGCCCCGAGATGGGATCTCACGGGTACAGAAGGTTGCGGCGGTGGAAATAGGGTTGCATGGTGCTCTCTGATGTTTTTAGGGTATATGAGTGTATATATATATAGGCGAAAGAAGTCGGTAAGGGGAGCCACGAGGGTGGGGGGCGCGCCTCCCTGCCTCGTGGCCGCCTCGTTGCTTCCTTGACGTCCACTCCAAGTCTCCTGGATTGCGTTTGTTCCAAAAATGACTCTCCTGAAGGTTTCATTCCATTTGGACTCCGTTTGATATTCCTTTTCTGCGAAACACTGAAATAGGCAAAAAAAACTTCAATTTGGACTGGGCCTCCGGTTAATAGGTTAGTCCCAAAAATAGTATAAAAGTGTATAATAAAGCCCATTAAACATCCAAAACAGATAATATAATAGCATGGAACAATAAAAAATTATAGATACCTTGGAGACATATCAATAACCATCACATAAGCAAATTTATTCTCATGAATAGTGGTGGGAGCAAACTCAACAAAATAACTATCGTGAGATTGAAAATTAAAATCATGATGACAAGTTTCATGGGTATAATTATTCAATATAGTATACATGTCATCACCATAATAATCATAGATAGCGACCTTGTTCTCATAGTCTATTGAAGCCTCATCCAAAATGGTGGATTAATCATTAAATAATGTCATGACCTCTCCGAATCCACTTTTATCATTATAATCATCATAAATAGGAGGCATGCTATCATCATAATAAATTATCTCATCAAAACTTGGGGGAGTAAAAATATCATCTTCATCAAACATAGCATCCTCAAGCTTGTAGCTTTGCATATCATTAACATCATGGATATTCAAATAATTCATACTAACAACATTGCAATCATGCTCATCATTCATGACAATCATTTTATTAAATTCTTCTTCTATCAATTGAGCACAATTTCCCGAACCATCATTTTCAAGCAAGATATTATAAAGATGATCAATAATATGATGCAACCTCAATTCCATTTTTTATGTAGTTTTCTTTTATAAACCAAACTAGTGATAAAAAAAGAAACTACAATATTCGATTGCAAGATCTAAAGATATACCTTCAAGCACATAACTCCCCAGCAACGACATCAGAAAAGAGCCTGATGTCTACTACGCAACTTTATTCTTGTAGAATCGTGTTGGGCCTCCAAGCGCAGAGTTTTGTAGGACAGTAGCAATTTTCCCTCAAGTGGATGACCTAAGGTTTATCAATCCGTGGGAGGCGTAGGATGAAGATAGTCTCTCTCAAGCAACCCTGCAATCAAATACAAGAAATCTCTTGTCTCCCCAACACACCCAATACAATGGCAAATTGTATAGGTGCACTAGTTTGGCGAAGAGATGATGATAAAAGTGTAGTATGGATAGTAGATATGAGTTTTTGTAGTGCGAACAATAAAAAACAGCAAGGTAGTAAATGATAAAACGGAGCACAAACGGTATTGCAATGATATAAAGTGATGCCTAGGGTCCTTACTTTTGCTAGTCCAATCTCTCAACAATGCTAATATAATTGGATTATATAACCATCCCTCAAAGTGCGATGAAGAATCACTCCAAAGTTACTATCTAGCAGAGAACATAAGAATAAATTGTTTGTAGGGTACAAAACCACCTCAAAGTTATTCTTTCCGTTTGATCTATTCAAGAGTTCGTACTAAAATAGCACAAAGCTATTCTTTCCGTTCAATCTATCCTAGAGTTCGTACTAAAATAACACCAAAGCAAATTCGTATTCATAATACTCAATCCAACACAAAGAACTTCAAAGAGTGCCCCAAGATTTGTACCGGAGAAACAAAGACAAGAACGGGCATCAACCCCTATGCATAGATTACCCCAATGTCACCACGAGAATCCATGAGTTGAGTGCCAAAACATATATCAAGTGAATCTATACGATACCCCATTGTCACCACGAGTATTCAATTGCAAGACATATATCAAGTGTTCTCAAATCCATGAAAGTATTCAATCCGATAACAACGAAATCTGAAAGGGAAAAACTCAATTCATCACAACTAGAGACGGGAAAACACCATATGATCCGACTATATTAACAAAGCCAGTAATACATCAAGATCATGACATCTCAAGAACACGGGAGAGAGAGAGAGAGAGATTTAACACATAGCTACTGGTACAAACCCTCAGGCCCGATGGTGGACGACTCCCTCCTCATCGTGGTGGCCGCCGGGATGATGAAGATGGCCACCGGTGATGATTCCCCCCTCTGGCAGGGTGCCAGAACAGGTTCTAGATTGGATCTCGTGGATACAGAGGCCTTACAGCGACGGAACTTCTGATCTTGGGCTACCCCGAAGGGTTTTGGAATATTTGGGAATTTATAGGGTGAAGAGGCAGTTCAGGGGGAACCTGAGGTGGGCACAACCCACCTGGGCGCGCCTGGCCCCCCAGGCGCGCCCTGGTGTGTGCTGCCCCCTCGAGGCACCCCCCCAGGTGCTTCCTTGGCCCACTGGATGTCTTCTGGTCCATAAAAAATCCACAAGAAGTTTCACTATGTTTGGACTCCGTTTGATATTGATTTCCTGCGATGTAAAAAATAAGCAAAAAACAGCAACTGGCACTGGGCACTGGGTCAATAGGTTAGTCCCAAAAAATGATATAAAGTTGCTATAAAATGATTGTAAAAGATCCAAGAATGATAATATAATGTCATGAATACTTCATAAATAATAGATACATTGGAGACGTATCAATATGTTCAAGGCCCGGTTGAATGGGGTTTCCCACTTGGGCCTTGAGGGAGTCCTGGACTAGGGGTTGTCCGGATAGCCGAACTATCATCATCGGCTGGACTCCAAGACTATGAAGATAGAAGATTGAAGACTTCGTCCCGTGTCCGGATGGGACTTTCCTTGGCGTGGAAGGCAAGATTGGCGATACGGATATGTAGATCTCCTACCATTGTAACCGACTCTGTGTAACCCTAGCCCTCTCCGGTGTCTATATAAACCGGATGGCTTTAGTCCGTAGGACGAACAACAATCATACCATAGGCTAGCCTCTAGGGTTTAGCCTCCTTGATCTCGTGGTAGATCCACTCTTGTAACACACATCATCAATATTAATCAAGCAGGACGTAGGGTTTTACCTCCATCAAGAGGGCCCGAACCTGGGTAAAACATCGTGCCCCTTGTCTCCTGTTACCATCCGCCTAGAAGCGCAGTTCGGGACCCCCTACCCGAGATCCGCCGGTTTTGACATCGACATTGGTGCTTTCATTGAGAGTTCCTCTGTGTCGTCACCATCAGGAAGGATGCCTTTTCCCGTCTTTAAAGATGGCACCGTCGTCAAGGGAGCTTTGGCCGCCGGCCAGACTATCCGGCTAGGCAGTTTCCTTATGACCGCCTGTTCGGCCATCGCTCTGACAATGACCTCTCAGGTCATTAAAAGCAATCTTCACGTCAGCTCGGAATTCGCCGAGTAGCGTGGTGACCGACTACGATCAGATTGGGCTTAAAACCGATCTGAGAGAAATTAACTCTCCCCAGGTTACCCACCACGTTGTTGTGGTAGAGGAACAATGCGGCGACTCTTCTTCTATGTTAAAAACCAAACTATGTCCGGATTCCCGATCCCTCCAGGCCGGATTCCCGCGAAGGGACGGACGCCAATCAAATACTGAACCTAAAGTCAGGCATCAGACCAGATTTGTTGGAAAGCATCCAACAAACCAAGCTTCCAAATCCGGAAGCTTCTTGGCCTTTGAGCCTCAGATCGGGCGGGGTTCCGAACTTAATTCCACCCGCCCACCCAAACATAAGCGATCTATCTCAAATACGGCAAGAGCCCGATGAAACAGTACATCATTACTGGGCCAGATTCCTCCTGGTTATGAACAGGATAAAGGACTACCGTGAAGAAAGCGCGATTTCAATTTTCTGCAACAATTGCACGGACGAGGGAATCATAAACGCCATTAGTCGTCGCGAAGTTACACGCTTCTACGACCTAGCGACCATCGTACAAAAATACTGCGCGATGGAGAGTGCCTGGAAAACCGAAACTAGGTTTTGGGACAATCCGGCCCTGAATACAATCCCAGTCTGAAATAAAAGGGTGCGTCATACTCAAGCACCTGGGTTAAAATCTAAAAAGCAAAACCCCCCTAAAGGGTACGGAACTATACTGGAGGGATGGCTCAACGGACCCTGCAAAATCCACAGTACGGAGGGCGCCACTGCAACACATAGCCTTCGAGCATGTTGGATATTATGGCAGTTGGCCAAAAGTGGCGAAGGCTTTTTAGCCCCGGGCAACCAGCCCAGCAGTACCAGTACGGTATTAACAGTCTTCGAGAATTTCGCATCAAATAACATGCGGAAACGAACAATCCGCAGCCTCGCCGAAGTCTACCAAGTAGCAACAACAAATCCATGGAGTGACACGGCTATCACCTTCAATGCCAGCGACGAACCTAAATTTCGAACAGCTAGAGCACCAGCCGCATTAGTCCTCAGTCCGATAGTGGACGACTTTCGTCTTACCAAGGTACTCATGGATGGCGGCAACGGAGTAAACCTCATCTACTAAGAAACCCTTCAAAAAATGGAAATTGACTGGAGCCGCATTGAGCAAAGCAGCACAACCTTCAGGGGAATAATCCCTAGTCGAGAAGTATGCTGCACAGGAAAAATCACACTAGATGTAGTGTTCGGCTCGCCGGACAATTAGAGGTCTGAAGAGGTCACGTTCCAAGTGGCCCCATTCGGCAGCGGATATCACGCCTTGTTAGGGCGAGAGGCATTCACAATCTTCCAAGCTATACCCCATTACGGGTACATGAAGCTCAAAATGCCCGGACCCAATGGAATAATCACTCTCGCTAGTGATCCAGATACAACACTTCGCGCTGAAAATAAAACAGCCGCACTGGCCCTAGAGGCATTATCCGAAGCCCTAGCGGCAGAGGAACTAACTGCGCTGCGCTCCACGGTGGATAGGGATGATGTGATACTCGATAAGAGGTCCAAGTCCACCTCTTTTAAACCAGCAGACGAAATAGTCAGATTTCAGGTCCATCCAACGGACCCCACAAAGACGGCCTCCATCGGGGCACAATTAAATCCTGATGTAGAAGCCGCACTACGAGAATTCCTTCGGGAAAATTGGGACATTTTTGCCTGGCACCCTTCAGACATGCCAGGAATCCCACGCAGGCTGGCAGAGCACAGCCTAAATATCCTAAAAGGATTCAAGCCAGTCAAACAAGCTCTTCGGCGATTTTCCGAACCCAAAAGAGAGGCAATGGGAGAGGAGCTAGCCAAACTCTTAGAAGCCGGATTCATCAGAGATATAAAACATTCGGACTGGCTAGCCAACCTAGTAATGGTACCAAAAAAGGACAAATCCTGGCGCCTTTGCGTCGATTTCAAAGACCTTAACAAGGCCTGTCCAAAGGACCCTTTCCCTCTCCCTCGCATCGACCAAATCATCGATGCTACCACAGGGTACGATTCATTGTGCTTCCTCGACACATACTCCGGATACCATCAAATCAAGATGGCGGAAAAAGACCAGGCCGCAATGACATTCATTACTCCATATGGGCCATTTTGCTTCAACACAATGCCCTTCGGACTCAAAAACGTTGGCGCAACATATCAGCGCATGATTCAGACATGTCTGGCTACCCAAATAGGCAAAACAGTAGAGGCATACGTAGACGATGTGGTCGTCAAGACCAAACACGTCGAAACTCTAGTAGACGACTTGGGGGTGACATTCGACAACCTCCGAGCATATGACATTAAGCTCAACCCTAAAAAATGTGTCTTCGGAGTACCAGCCGGAAAGCTTTTGGGCTTCATTGTATCCGGTAGAGGAATTGAAGCAAACCCAGCCAAGATCCGAGCTCTGTCACAATTAGATATCCCAAAATACCTCAAGCAAATACAAAAACTAACTGGATGCGTAGCGGCTCTAAGCCGCTTCATCTCCCGTTTGGGAGAAAAGGCTCTGCCCCTCTATCGCCTCCTCCGGCGCACCGAACACTTCGAATGGACGGATGCTACCACGGCCGGACTTGAAGAAATCAAGGCCATACTGGCAACTAATCCGGTCCTGGCCAGGCCCAACCTGGGCGAACCTATGTTATTATATATCGCAGCAACACATCAAGTTGTCAGCGCGGTACTCGTCGTCGAGCGAGAAACAGAAGGGCACAGATTCCCTCTTCAAAAACCAGTGTGCTACGTATCCACTGTCTTAACTCCATGCAAGTCCCGGTACCCACATTATCAAAAGATAGCGTATGCGGTGTTCATGGCATCCCGGAAGCTGCGACAGTACTTTCAGGAGTGTTCCATAACGGTGGCCTCCGAAGTACCTCTCAACGATATTATAAACAATCGCGACGCAACGGGCAGGATTGCAAAATGGGCCATTGAGCTCTTACCATTTGACATAACCTACAAACCACGGCGAGCTATAAAGTCGCAAGTTCTGGCTGACTTCATCGCCGAATGGACCGAAGCCGAACTCCCTAAAGAGTACGGCGCGTACTCCAATTGGATCATGCATTTCGACGGATCCAAAATGTTGGCTGGCTTGGGGGCTGGCGTCGTCTTGACGTCCCCAACCGGAGACACAGTCCAATACGTACTTCAAATAATGTACACGGACTCCAACAACGCAGCCGAATACGAGGCCCTTCTACATGGCCTTCGGATGGCAATCTCCATGGGCATTCAACGCCTAGAGGTGCGCGGGGATTCAAACCTCGCAATATCCCAAGTAAATGGAGACTTTGACGCCAAAGATCCGAAAATGGCAGCCTACCGCAACGCCGTCCTAAAAATGTCAGCTCGGTTCGAAGGACTCGAATTCCACCATGTAGCCCGGGATAACAACCAGGCAGCAGACGTGTTGGCACGCATCGGCGCAAAACGCGACGCCGTCCCTCCGAACATCTTCCTGGAACGGCTCTTTAAGCCATCCGTATTATGGCAAGAGGAGTCCGGAAACAACAATCCGGAACCAGTTGCATCACCTAACTCAGACCATTCTGACACAATCGTGGCTCAGCCAATGAAATAACACCTTCAGCCCACGAAATAATGGCAGTAATTGCCCCGTGGACGGAACCATTCCTAGCCTACTTAATCAGGCAGGAACTTCCCGAAGACCAAAATGAGGCCCGCTGCATAGTTCGGCGATCTAAAGCCTACAAGATCCATGACGGAGAACTTTATAAGAAAAGCACAACCAGAGTCCTTCAAATGTGTATCTCCGAAGAGGAAGGGCGAAATCTCCTGGCTGAAATTCACGCCGGACTCGGCGGGCACCACGCTGCAGCCCGGGTCCTTGTAGGCAAGGCCTTCCATACAGGATTTTATTGGCTGACAGCCCAGGAGATGCTCAGGACTTAGTCCAACGATGCGTCGGTTGCCAGCTCTTTGCTAATCAGAGCCACATGCCACCCACCACCCTCAAAACTATACCCATCACCTGGCCGTTCGCGGTCTGGGGGCTTGACATGGTTGGACCCCTTAAAGGGGGAACCCACAAGCACAAATACTTATTGGTCATGGTGGACAAATTCACCAAATGGATAGAGGCCAAGCCGGTTAAAACGGCAGAATCCGGACCTGTGGTAGACTTCATATCCGGGGTAGTACACCGTTTTGGCGTCCCCCACAGCATCATCACTGATAACGGCACGAATTTCATGGCCGACGAGGTTAAACTCTGGTGCAAAAACATGGGCATCAAGCTCGACTACGCTTCAGTCTATCACCCCCAAACTAACGGTCAAGTCGAGCGAGCAAATGGTCTAATCATGAGCGGCATCAAACCCAGACTAGTGCGGTCCCTCAAGGAATCTAACACGCACTGGGTAGAGGAGGTCGACTCCGTACTCTGGGGGCTGCGGACCACGCCAAACCGCACTACCGGATTCACACCATTTTTTATGGTGTACGGCGCAGAGGCAGTTCTGCCCTGCGATATAATTCATGACTCACCTCGCGTGCGCATGTACGAAGAAAGAGAAGCCGAGTTGGATCGGCAGGACAGTGTGGACGCCTTAGAAGAGGAGTGGGACGTGGCAAAAGCTCGTTTCGCATTCTATCAGCAGCAGGCTCGAAGATATCAAAGCAGAGAAGTACGGGCCAAAACTTACAATGTTGGCGAACTTGTTCTACGCCCGCCGGACAAGAAAAAGGACAAACTTAAGCCCAAGTGGGAAGGTCCCTTCATCATCGACCAAGTCCTGACCGGCGGAGCATACCGTCTACGTAACGCATCTGACAATCGACTCGAGCCGAACCCATGGAACGCAGCCCGTCTCCGAAGATTCTACGCCTAACGCCGGACTCAGAGTTCGTCTCACTCCTCCGTCCACCTTTTTACATTTTCACTGTCTCTTGTCCCCCTCCTTCTTCCCACTTATTTTTTCGATACCTTTTATAGGCTGATTTGCGCATTGTTCGCACACACTTGATGTGCTCCTAGCACTCATTATACCAGGGGGCTTCTTTAACAGAAGCTTATTTATATGGGCTTCATGCCCAACACATGTGTTATACTTCCGCATGTACCTTTTATTCACCATTATATGCATCGATATGACTTAAGTTTTGCCCAAGCTGGGCTGCCTGGCTCCTGTGCTTACCCCTACGTTCCTGATTGTTCAGCTAGGAGGTAAAGGGAGCACCTCTACGATTGTTACTGCCGGGTCAGCCGGATGTGTACCTCAGACTGGGTGAAGCCGAAAGCTAGCGTTCTTAAGAGAATATTCGGTCGGTGACTTGAAAGATGATTTATTGCTTACTTATTTATCTGCCCCCAGATGCTTTTTCTGCTAATTTCGCAGTCCGAACATGCACTTTAGGGAATGCCTCCCAGGGAAAGGAACCCTTAACGGAACTATTCTCCCTGGAAGATGTTTCTTACTAACCATGCAATATAACATAGCTAGTTGGGCACTTGTCTGATAAAGCAATTATGACCCCGACGCCTTGTCTCCATGCACGCCCCGGTTCTTTTATAACCGTAAGGGTATTCGGACACACTCCGGACTGTTGGGTCCCGAGGTTGAAGCGAAAAGGTCCGCAAAGACAAAGGATCTACAATCCGGCTAGAAGGCATTCTATATGTCATTTTAAAATTACATCGCCAAACTGACTAATTGTACTCCTCTTCAATCCCATCTAACAGGCTGTCTAATTTACAGTCCTGTTGGGAATATTTCGCGGCCAGCTCTATTTGGCCGTACATCAAGCTCATAGGGATCTCCTTCCCATCAGGCCCCATAGGTCCGACCTCGGCCATGTGGTTTGGGTCAGCCTTCGGGTACCGCGTCTTCACCATGGCCCAGGCCTCCCTGGCGCCTTGACGGCAGGCTGATATCTTGCACAGACGGAGACGTCGCCGTACTCCCTGAAGCTTCTCAGCAAGCCCTCCAAGGCCCTCAGGTAGGGAGACGGAAGGCGATAAGGCCTGAACGACACCACTCATCGCCTGCCGAACACGTTCGAACAGTTTCACCAGCTTGGGAAGTTGGTCACCCGTTGAACCGGGCATTTCCTCCGCAGGGCGACCTGTGAGCACACCTAAAGACACATTTCTGTCAATCGACTTCCTCGCCAAATTCTTCTTTTCAATGGAATTTGCTCAAGCACTTACTATAAATGCCGCGACGAAGCCGCTGATTCTCCTTCACGGAGCCAGACAGCTGGGCCCGAACATCTTTCAGCTCTTCTCCTAGCTGGGTGTGGGCATCTTGGAGCTTGTTCCTCTCCTGCTGCACCTTCATAAGCACCCTCTCACCGGCCTTCAGCTGACGCAGTAGCTGTTGCTTTTCCGGATCTAGTCCGGCGCCCTCTGCAATATTATTGTTAGATTTACGCACACGCCGCACTTTGTTAACTACTTATCTTTTCGAAGTACGTATTACCAGCGAGGGTCTTTGTGGCTCCCCCTGTGGCGGCCAGTGCAGCCTCAAGTTGGGCCTTGCACTCTTGAAGCTCCTGGGACAGGTGGGTATTCTTCTCCGTAAGATCCTACATAATAAATGATCCTTAAATCAGTTATTTTAACTATTTTAAGTCTCGGGGGCTACTGGCATATATATAACTATTAAAATTACTTACTCGTATGTCCTTCACATACTGCTCCATGGCTCTGGTTAAACCATCTTGAGCGGCATGGAGGTGCGCGTCTCCCGCATCAAAGGCATTCAATGCCTCCGGGGAGAAACACGCGTCACAAAGAATTGTCCGGCGACGCCTGTGATTCATGGCGCTCTCCACCTCAGACGGGGTGGCGGACAGCCTGTCGGCATCCTCCGTCGGAGGAGCATCCGTCTCATGCCTTGTATTCGCCTCCCCTTCTGGACCACGCGTTGGAGCATGGCTTGCGGAGGCTTGATTGGCAACCTCTCCGGACACTGTCCGGCGAGCGCTCTTTCTCCTGGAAAAGTTATGAGCATTAATATACCTCCTAGGGATCCTTCCCTTAAAAACAGCGGTGCGTCGTACCATTGCGGCGATGTTTCGGTTCGCGTCGCACTCCTCTTCCGCCTGCTGGGCCGAACTGACCCTTGCTGGTCAGCCGCCGTGGCTTCGGCTTCCCGCTCGAAAGGCACCTCCTACGATGCACCATCAGTATAGGATGGTCAGAATTGAGCATGGATCAAATGATGGTGTCAAGACCTCGGTCGTAGTCACCTGGGAGGCCGGAAACTAATCGGGGTAGTCAGCCGTAATGGCGACTAGAGCATTGTCCATGCTAAGTTGTTGGAACACCCCATCAATCAGCTCCACCTTTATGTTCGGATCCTCTTCGGAGGCCAGATCAAGGGATCATTCCGGATCCTTGGGCTGTGGAGTTAGGCTTTGTATGCCCTCCATGTCCTGGCGCAGCTCCTGCGTCGAAATCATAAAGTAAAATACTTGACTTTGGAAGTATGGATCGGGTAGATAAACGTCCACTTACCCAGCTCCGAGGGTTATTCATGGAAAATCCATTCAATGGACTCGTGCGGAGGAAGTCCTCCTCCTCCCCCTTGTACAAGCCGGATAGGATCTTTACCAGATCGGCTGCCGAGCCCGGCCCTCTGCGGCCATGACGGGTGGCGTCATCTTCCCCATTGAAATCCCACATAGGGTGGCCCCTATATTGGAGCGGCTGCACCCCTCGCATAATGCACGTGGCCATGATTCCGATCATGGTCAATCAAGAGTGGGCCAGTAACCTAATCCGGCCCATCAGATAATGGACGCTCCCATCATCCTCCCGTTGAGGGCTCTGCGGGCGCCAACTCAGGCGTTTCTTCAAGGGAGCATTGCTGAACTCCGGGAGGCCGATCCGAACTGGATCCGGCAGAGGGGCGTCCTCCATGTAGAACCATTCCGAAGGCCAGTCTTCGGACGCCTTCTTCGGGGTGCCAGATAGATATCCGGTCCCGGCGATGCGCCATATTTCGGCTCCGCCCACTTGATATATCGACCCCTCCTGAGAACGGGGTGCGAGGCAAAACAATCTCTTCCACAGTGCAAAGTGGGGCTCGATGCCCAAGAACAGCTCGCAACGGGCTACAAAGCCCGCGATGTGCAAAATGGAGGCAGGTGTGAGGTGGTGAAGCTGGAGTCCGTAGAACTCCAGGAGCCCCCGGAGAAACGGGTGTATGGGAAATCCGAGTCCCCTTATTAGATAAGGGACGAAGCATACCCGCTCTCCTTTGGAAGGGTTGGGGACGCTCTCCGCCTGCTTTCCACCCCTGAAGGTGGCCAGTCCGGCTCGAACCGGAACCATGAAGGCTGGGGGAAGATATCCCTCGGTTTGGAGCGCCACTAGCTCGCTGTGTGGAACTGAGCATCTCCCCCAATCTCCTGGCTTAGGGCTGGGAGCGCGAGAGGAGGAGCCGCGTCGACTATCCATGATAGAATGGATTTTTGTCAGAGGCGCTTCGATGAGTACTTGCGGAAGGAGGATGGTGTGAGTTGGATCTAGATCCTCACATCTCTTATAGGCGGCTCGTTCGCACGGCTAGGGGGTAAGATGTAAAAATACCCTAGCTTTTCGCATTCATACAACACGTGGAAGAAGGCCATTATTGGGCGTAGAAGCCAAGGAGCGCAACATTTATAAGGAAGTCGGACACTATTCGGCAGGAACATGAAGTTTGAAGGAGAACCCGCCTTGTAACGCCGAAGACAATATACGTGCCGGACTTGTCGTCGCTGAAGCCTGGTTTGGGGGCTAATGAGGGAGTCCTGGACTAGGGGGCGTCCGGATAGCCGAACTATCATCATCGGCCGGACTCCAAGACTATGAAGATAGAAGATTGAAGACTTCGTCCCGTGTCCGTATGGGACTTTCCTTGGCATGGAAGGAAAGCTTGGCGATACGGATATGTAGATCTCCTACCATTGTAACCGACTCTGTGTAACCCTAGCCCTCTCCGGTGTCTATATAAACCGGATGGCTTTAGTCCGTAGGACGAACAACAATCATACCATAGGCTAGCCTCTAGGGTTTAGCCTCCTTGATCTCATGGTAGATCCACTCTTGTAACACACATCATCAATATTAATCAAGCAGGACGTAGGGTTTTACCTCCATCAAGAGGGCCCGAACCTGGGTAAAACATCGTGCCCCTTGTCTCCTGTTACCATCCGCCTAGACGCACAGTTCGGGACCCCCTACCCGAGATCCGCCGGTTTTGACACCGACAGGCCTCGCAATGCCTCAGACGACGAGCCGCTTTCGGCCGCAATTATGTGCTGCTCTTTTTGCAAAAGGAACAAGAATCGTATAAATATATGACTAAATGTGCAGTCGAATTGATCAGAAGCTAAAATTAGGGGGTAAATTAAAAATTACCAGCAGTCTCATGAACTCCTTGTGATCGCGTACATCTCAAAAACCTTCTTGACTAGGTCCCAAGGGTACTGGGCCCTGATGACATTATGCTCCTGCTGGACAGTGAACACCGCCAAGGGGTCTGGGATGCCCAGACTTTCGCGTTTTGCGTCCTCCTTGGCCAATATGGACCTCTTCCCGCGTAACCACGACTTTCGAGGTGGTGGCACCCCATGTTCCTCTCTTGGAGCCCCTTCATGTACTCCGACTTTTCTTTGGCAGCTTCTTCAACACAAGTCGCCTTGAATATTTCAAACTGCTCTTCCGTAATTGTCGGATTATCATTTACAATCTAGGAGTAGGGTTCTTTTTTGTCGATGATCTTATGTTTCACCCTTACTTTCAGGCGGACAATGCACTACTAAAATTGCTCATGGCGCGTTTGTTATCTTCTTCATTGTCGGGTCTTTATCTGGATTAGTATATTTGATTTCATCCCGGCCCGGTAACAAGAATACCTAGTGCAGCTTAGTTCGGAGGGACTGCTTCATATCTGGTATATTCTTTAGTTTCTCATCGTTGTTGGTGGCGCTTGCTCATAGGATGCAGCCTATTTGATTGCCATAGCACGCGTGCGCTTCCGTAGGCTCTTTTGGCTCAAAATTGTCATCGTCCACCACCGTGACCACCAGTCTATTAGTGATGAGCTGGTTTGGGCGCCGTTGCCTCTTTGGTTTTGGTTCTGTACCGGCTTCACCAGTCTTCGTGCGGGTCTGGGTCTCAGCGCCAGTCTCGATACCAGTCCCGATGTCGGTCTCAGTCTCGGATGTGACAAGTGGGCCATGCAACAACCGTTGCTCGTCGAGAAGGTTCAAATAAACGTCTGCCACCTCGTAGACGTTGCAAACACCGTTGCTAGCCATGTTTCCTACAATTAAATCTAGTCAATTAATTCTAGACCTAATAAAATGAATAATGACATAAAAAAGGCCTGTATTTTGAAGGGATGTTGATTCATTTCTGGTGCGGTAAATCCCGGGCACTCGATATGTCCTAGTTTGTAGCACAAGTCATGCCGAAATTCAAGGAAAATTTTGGCACGAGCTTTGCTATAAAAGTGGACAAATCGAGCACCTAAAATTTGCTGGAATGGAAATGAATCAACATTCCGGCAACACATAGGCCACTCGGCTTCATTCCCTGGAAACAACAAAAGGCCACTTGGGCACAATTGAACCACTTCAATGTTGCATATAACAGGACCACTCAAGAACATGTACATGAGCAACTACAACAGTAGATAAACATGAGCAAACACTATTGAGGAATTTGCATATTGTTGGAAATATGCCCTAGAGGCAATAATAAAAGGATTATTATTATATTTCCTTGTTCATGATAATTGTCTTTTATTCATGCTATAATTGTATTATCCGGAAATCGTAATGCACGTGTGAATACATAGACCACAATATGTCCCTAGTGAGCCTCTAGTTGACTAGCTCGTTGATCAACAGATAGTCATGGTTTCCTGACTATGGACATTGGATGCCATTGATAATGAGATCACATCATTAGGAGAATGATGTGATGGACAAGACCCAATCCTAAGCATAGCACAAGATCGTGTAGTTCATTTGCTAGAGCTTTTCCAATGTCAAGTATCTTTTCCTTAGACCATGAGATCGTGTAACTCCCGGACACCGTAGGAGTGCTGTGGGTGTACCAAACGTCACAACGTAACTGGGTGACTATAAAGGTATACTACAGGTATCTCCGAAAGTGTCTGTTGGGTTGACACGGATCGAGACTGGGATTTGTCATTCCGTATGACAGAGAGGTATCTCTGGGCCCACTCGGTAATGCATCATCATAATGAGCTCAAAGTGACCAAGTGTCTGGTCACTAGATCATGCATTACGGTACGAGTAAAGTGACTTGCCGGTAACGAGATCGAACGAGGTATTGGGATACCGACGATCGAATCTCGGGCAAGTAACATACCGATTGACAAAGGGAATTGTATACGGGGTTGCTTGAATTCTCGACATCATGGTTCATCCGATGAGATCATCGAGGAGCATGTGGGAGCCAACATGGGTATCCAGATCCCGCTGTTGGTTATTGACCGAAGAGCCGTCTCGGTCATGTCTATGTATCTCCCGAACCCGTAGGGTCTACAAACTTAAGGTTCGGTGACGCTAGGGTTGTAGAGATATTTGTATGCAGCAAACCGAAAGTTGTTTGGAGTCCCGGATGAGATCCCGGACGTCACGAGGAGTTCCAAAATGGTCCGGAGGTAAAGAATTATATACGGGAAGTCGAGTTTTGGCCATCGGGAAAGTTTCGGGGGTCACTGATATTGTACCGGGACCACCGGAAGGGTCCCGAGGGTCCACCGGGTGGGGCCACCCATCCCGGAGGGCCCCATGGGCTAAAGTGGGAGGGGAACCAGCCCCTGGTGGGCTGGTGCGCCCCCCCCCTGTTGGGAAACGTTGCATAAAATAAAAAAATTCCTACATTCACCAAGATCAATCTATGAGTTCATCTAGCAACGAGAGAGAGGAGTGCATCTACATACCCTTGTAGATCGCGAGCGGAAGCGTTCAAGAGAACGGGGTTGAGGGAGTCGTACTCGTCGTGATCCAAATCATCAGAGATCCTAGCGCCGAACGGACGGCACCTCCACGTTCAACACACGTACGGTCAGCGTGACGTCTCCTCCTTCTTTATCCAGCAAGGGGGAAGGAGAGGTTGATGAAGATCCAGCAGCACAACGGCATGGTGGTGGATGCAGCAGGGTTCCGGCAGGGCGTCGCCAAGCGACTACGGGAGGAGGAGGTATAGCAAGGGGGTAAGAAGGCGCCAGAGGTCAGGGGTGCAGCTGCCCTCCCACCCCCCCTCTTTACATAGGGACCCCAGGGGGCGCCGGCCCTAGAGATGGGATCTCCCAAGGGGGGCGGCGGCCAGGGGGTTGGAGTGCCCCCCAAGGCAAGTGGAGGTGCCCCCTCCCCTAGGGTTCCCAACCCTAGGCGCAGAGGGGGGGCGGGGGGGGGGGGGGGGCGCACCAGCCCACCAGGGGCTGGTTCCCCTCCCACTTCAGCCCATGGGGCCCTCTAGGATGGGTGGCCCCACCCGGTGGACCCCCGGGACCCTTCCGGTGGTCCCGGTACAATACCGGTGACCCCCGAAACTTTCCCGATGGCCGAAACTCGACTTCCCATATATAATTATTTACCGCCGGACCATTCCGGAACTCCTCATGACATCCGAGATCTCATCCGGGACTCCGAACAACTTTCGGTTTGCTGCATACTCATATTCAAAGAACCCTAGCGTTATCCAACCTTAAGTGTGTAGACCCTACGGGTTCGGGAGACATGCAGACATGACCGAGACGGCTCTCCGGTCAATAACCAACAGCGGGATCTGGATACCCATGTTGGCTCCCACATGCTCCTCGATGATCTCATCGGATGAACCACGATGTCGAGGATTTAAGCAACCCCGTATACAATTCCCTTTGTCAATCGGTACGTTACTTGCCCGAGATTCGATCATCGGTATCCCAATACCTCGTTCAATCTCGTTACCGGCAAGTCACTTTACTCGTACCGTAATGCATGATCCCGTGACCAGACACTTGGTCACTTTGAGCTCATTATGATGATGCATTACCGAGTGGGCCTAGAGATACCTCTCCGTCATACGGAGTGACAAATCCCAGTCTCGATCCGTGTCAACCAAACAGACACTTTCAGAGATACCTATAGTGCACCTTTATAGTCACCCAGTTATGTTGTGACGTTTGGTACACCCAAAGCACTCCTACGGTATCTGGGAGTTACACGATCTCATGGTCTAAGGAAAAGATACTAGACATTGGAAAAGCTCTAGCAAACGAACTACACGATCTTTGTGCTATGCTTAGGATTGGGTCTTGTCCATCACATCATTCTCCTAATGATGTGATCCCGTTATCAATGACATCCAATGTCCATAGTCAGGAAACCATGACTATCTGTTGATCAACGAGCTAGTCAACTAGAGGCTCACTAGGGACATGTGTTGGTCTATGTATTCACACGTGTCTTACGATTTTCGGATAATACAATTATAGCATGAATAAAAGACAATTATCATGAACAAGGAAATATAATAATAATCCTTTTATTATTGCCTCTAGGGCATATTTCCAACAGTCTCCCACTTGCACTAGAGTCAATAATCTAGTTACATTGTGATGAATCGAACACCCATAGAGTTCTGGTGTTGATCATGTTTTGCTCGCGGAAGAGGTTTCGTCAACGGATCTGCGACATTCAGATCTGTATGTACTTTGTAAATATCTATGTCTCCATCTTGAAAATTTTCACGAATGGAGTTGAAGTGACGCTTATTGTGCCTGGTCTTCTTGTGAAACTTGGGCTCCTTGACAAGGGCAATAGCTCTAGTGTTGTCACAGAATAGAGTGATTGGCCCCGACGCATTGGGTATGACTCCTAGGTCGGTGATGAACTCCTTCATCCATATTGCTTCATGCGCTGCCTCCGAGGCTGCCATGTACTCCGCTTCACATGTAGATCCCGCCACGACGCTCTGCTTGCAACTGCACCAGCTCACTGCTCCACGATTCAACATATACATGTATCCGGTTTGTGACTTAGAGTCATCCAGATCTGTGTCGAAGCTAGCATCGACGTAGCCCTTTACGACGAGCTCTTCGTCACCTCCATAAACGAGAAACATGTCCTTTGTCCTTTTTAGGTACTTCAGGATATTCTTGACCGCTGTCTAGTGCTCCTTGCCGGGATTACTTTGGTACCTTCCTACCAAACTTACGGCAAGGTTTACATCAGGTTTGGTACACAGCATGGCATACATAATAGATCCTATGGCTGAGGCATAGGGGATGACACTCATCTCTTCTTTATCTTTTGCCGTGGTCATGCATTGAGCCGAGCTCAATCTCACATCTTGCAATACAGGCAAGAACCCTTTCTTGGACTGATCCATTTTGAACTTCTTCAAAATCTTATCAAGGTATGTGCTTTGTGAAAGACCTATGAGGCGTCTCGATCTATCCCTACAGATCTTGATGCCTAATATGTAAGCAGCTTCTCCAAGGTCCTTCGTTGAAACACACTTATTCAAGTAGGCCTTAATGTTGTCCAAAAGTTCTATATCATTTCCCATCAAAAGTATGTCATCTACATATAATATGAGAAATGCTACAGAGCTCCCACTCACTTTCTTGAAAACACAGGCTTCTCCATAAGTCTGCATAAACCCAAACGCTTTGATCATCTTATCAAAGCGAATGTTCCAACTCCGAGATGCTTGCACCAGCCCATAAATGGATCGCTGGAGCTTGCATACCTTGTTAGCATTCTTAGGATCGACAAAACCTTCCGGCTGCATCATATACAGTTCTTCCTTAAGATAGCCGTTAAGGAATGCCGTTTGACGTCCATCTGCCATATCTCATAATCATAGTATGCGGCAATTGCTAACATGATTCGGACGGACTTCAGCTTCGCTACGGGACAGAAAGTCTCAACGTAGTCAACCCCTTGAACTTGCCGATAACCCTTAGTGACAAGTCGAGCTTTATAGATGGTAACATTGCCATCCGCGTCCGTCTTCTTCTTAAAGATCCATTTGTTTTCTATCGCTCGCCGATCATCGGGCAAGTCTGTCAAAGTCCATACTTTGTTTTCATACCTGGATTCTATCTCGGATTGCATGGCTTCAAGCCATTTGTTGGAATCTGGGCCCGCCATCGCTTCTTCATAGTTCGAAGGTTCACCGTTGTCTAACAACATGATTTCCAGGACAGGGTTGCCATACCACTCTGGTGTGGAACGTGTCCTTGTGGACCTACGAAGTTCAATAGCAACTTGATCCAAAGTACCTTGATCATCATCATTAATTTCCTCTCCAGTTGGTGTAGGCACCACAGGAACATTTTCCTGAGCTGCACTACTTTCCGGTTCAAGAGGTAGTACTTCATCGAGTTCTACTTTCCTCCCACTTACTCCTTTCGAGAGAAACTCTTTTTCCAGAAAGGATCCGTTCTTGGCAACAAAGATCTTGCCTTCGGATCTAAGGTAGAAAGTATACCCAATGGTTTGCTTAGGGTATCCTATGAAGACGCATTTTTCCGACTTGGGTTCGAGCTTTTCAGGTTGAAGTTTCTTGACATAAGCATCGCATCCCCAAACTTTTAGAACGACAGCTTAGGTTTCTTCCCAAACCATAATTCATATGGTGTCGTCTCAACGGATTTAGACGGAGCCCTATTTAAAGTGAATGTAGCTGTCTCTAGAGCGTATCCCCAAAATGATAGCGGTAAATCGGTAAGAGACATCATAGATCACACCATATCCAATAGAGTGCGATTACGACGTTCGGACACACCATTACGCTGAGGTGTTCCAGGCGGCGTGAGTTGTGAAACGATTCCACATTTTTTAAGTGCGTACCAAATTCGTGACTTAAATATTCTCCTCCACGATCTGATCGTAAGAACTTTATTTTTTGATCATGTTGATTCTCTACTTCATTCTGAAATTCCTTGAACTTTTCAAAGGTCTCAGACTTGTGTTTCATCAAGTATACATACCCATATCTACTTAAGTCATCAGTGAGAGTGACAACATAATGGCATCCTCCGCGAGCCTCAACGCTCATTGGACCACACACATCAGTATGTATGATTTCCAATAAGTTGGTTGCTCGCTCCATTGTTCCGGAGAACGGAGTCTTGGTCATTTTGCCCATGAGGCATGGTTCGCATGTGTCAAATGATTCATAATTGAGAGACTCTAAAAGTCCATCAGCATGGAGCTTCTTCATGCGCTTGACACCAATGTGACCAAGGCGGCAGTGCCACAAGTATGTGGGACTATCGTTATCAACTTTACATCTTTTGGTATTCACACTATGAATATGTGTAACATTACGTTCGAGATTCATTAAGAATTAACCATTGCCATCGGGGCTTGACCATAAAACATATCTCTCATATAAATAGAACAACCATTATTCTCGGATTTAAATGAGTAGCCATCTCGCGTTAAACGAGATCCAGATACAATGTTCATGCTCAAACTTGGCACTAAATAACAATTATTGAGGTTTAAAACTAATCCCGTAGGTAAATGTAGAGGTAGCGTGCCGACGGCGATCACATCGACCTTGGAACCATTCCCGACGCGCATCGTCACCTCGTCCTTCGCTAGTCTCCGCTTATTCCGCAGCTCCTGCTGTGAGTTACAAATATGAGCAACGGCACCGGTATCAAATACCCAGGAGTTACTATGAGTACTGGTAAGGTACACATCAATTACATGTATATCAAATATACCTTTAGTGTTGCCGGCCTTCTTGTCCGCTAAGTATTTGGGGCAGTTCCGCTTCCAGTGACCCTTCCCTTTGCAATAAAAGCACTCAGTCTCAGGCTTGGGTCCATTCTTTGACTTCTTCCCGGTAAATGGCTTTGCGCGGCAACATCCTTGCCGTCCTTCTTGAAGTTCTTCGTACCCTTGCCCTTCTTGAACTTGGTTGTTTTATTGACCATCAACACTTGATGTTCTTTCTTGATCTCTACCTCCGCCGACTTCAGCATTGAAAATACTTCAGGAATGGTTTTCTCCATCCCCTGCATATTGTAGTTCATCACAAAGCTCTTGTAGCTCGGTGGGAGCGACTGAAGGATTCTGTCAATGATCGCCTTGTCCGGGAGGTTAATGTCCAGCTGGGACAGGCTATTGTGCAACCCAGACATTTTGAGTATGTGCTCACTGACAGAACTATTTTCCTCCATCTTACAACTATAGAACTTGTCGGAGACTTCATATCTCTCGACCCGGGCATGAGCTTGGAAACCCATTTTCGGCTCCTCGAACATCTCATATGCTCCGTGTTGCTCAAAACGCTTTTGGAGCCCCGGTTCTAAGTTGTAAAGCATGCCGCACTGAACGAGGGAGTAATCATCAGCACGTGACTGCCAAGCGTTCATAGCGTCTTGGTTCTCTGGGATGGGTGCTTCACCTAGCGGTCCTTCTAGGACATATGCTTTCTTGGCAGCTATGAGGATGATCCTCAGGTTCCGGACCCAGTCCGTATAGTTGTTGCCATCATCTTTCAGCTTGGTTTTCTCTAGGAACGCGTTGAAGTTCATGTTGACATGAGCGTTGGCCATTTGATCTACAAGACATATTTTGCAAAGATTTTAGACTAAGTTCACAATAATTAAGTTCATCTAATCAAATTATTTAATGAACTCCAACTCAGATTTGACATCCCTCTAGTCATCTAAGTGTTACATGATCCGAGTCGACTAGGCCGTGTCCGATCATCACGTGAGACGGACTAGTCATCATCGGTTAACATCTCCATGTTGATCGTATCTTCCATACGACTCATGTGCGACCTTTCGGTCTCTGTGTTCCGTGGCCATGTATGTACATGCTAGGCTCGTCAAGTTAACCTAAGTGTTTAGCATGTGTAAAACTGTCTTACACCTGTTGTATGAGAACGTAAGAATCTATCACACACGATCATCACGTGGTTCTTCAAAAAGGATGAACTTTAGCAATGGCGCATAGTTAGGGGGAACACTTTCTTGAAATTATTATAAGGGATCATCTTATTTACTACCGTCGTTCTAAGTAAACAAGATGCATAAACATAATAAACATCACATGCAATTATATAGTAGTGACATGATATGGCCAATATCATATAGCTCCTTTGATCTCCATCTTCGGGGCTCCATGATCAGCTTCGTCACCGGCATGACACCGTGATCTCCATCATCATGATCTCCATCATTGTGTCTCCATGAAGTTGCGCGCCAATTATTACTTCTACTACTATGGCTAACGGTTTAGCAATAAAGTAAAGTAATTACATGGCGTTGAATCATTGACACGCAGGTCATACAATAATTAAGACAACTGATATGGCTCCTGCCGGTTGTCATACTCATCGACATGCAGGTCGTGATTCCTATTACAAGAACATGATCTCATACATCACAATATATCATTCATCATTCATCACAACTTTTGGCCATATCACATCACAAAGCAATTGCTCCAAAAACAAGTTAGACGTCCTCTAATTGTTGTTGCATCTTTTACGTGGCTGCAATAGGGTTCTAGCAAGAACGTTTTCTTACCTACGAAAAACCACAACGTGATTTGTCAACTTCTATTTACCCTTCATAAGGACCCTTTTCACCGAATCCGCTCCAACTAAAGTGGGAGAGACAGACACCCGCTAACCACCTTATGCAACTAGTGCATGTCAGTCGATGGAACCTGTCTCACGTAAGCGTGCGTGTAAGGTCGGTCCGGGCCGCTTCATCCCACAATACCGCTGAAGCAAAATAAGACGAGTAGTGGCAAGAAAGTTGACAACATCTACGCCCACAACAGATTTGTGTTCTACTCGTGCAATAGAGAACTACGCATAGACCTAGCTCATGATGCCATTGTTGGGGAACGTTGCATAAAATAAAAATTTTCCTATGTTCACCAAGATCAATCTATGAGTTCACCTAGCAACGAGAGAGAGGAGTGCATCTACATACCCTTGTAGATCGCGAGCGGAAGCGTTCAAGAGAACGGGGTTGAGGGAGTCATACTCGTCGTGATCCAAATCACCGGAGATCCTAGCGCCGAACGGACGGCACCTCCGCGTTCAACACACGTACGGTCAGCGTGACGTCTCCTCTTTCTTGATCCAGCAAGGGGGAAGGAGAGGTTGATGAAGATCCAGCAGCATGACGGCATGGTGGTGGATGCAGCAGAGTTTCGGCAGGGCTTCGTCAAGTGACTACGGGAGGAGGAGGTGTAGCAAGGGGGTAAGGAGGCGCCAGAGGTTAGGGCTGTGGCTGCCCTCCCACCCCCCCTCTTTATATAGGGACCCCAGGGGGGGCGTCCCTGGAGATGGGATCTCCCAAGGAGGGCGGCGGCCAGGGGGTTGGAGTGCCCCCCAAGGCAAGTGGAGGCGCCCCCTCCCCTAGGGTTCCCAACCCTAGGCGCAGAGGGGGGCCCAGGGGGGGGGGCGCACCAGCCCACCAGGGGCTGGTTCCCCTCCCACTTCAGCCCATGGGGCCCTCCGGGATGGGTGGCCCCACCTGGTGGACCCCCGGGACCCTTCTGGTGGTCCCTGTACAATACCGGTGACCCCCGAAACTTTCCCGATGGACGAAACTCGACTTCCCATATATAATTCTTTACCTCCGGACCATTCTGGAACTCCTCGTGATGTCCGGGATCTCATCCGGGACTCCGAACAACTTTTAGTTTGCTGCATACTCATATTCAAACAACCCTAGCATCACTGAACCTTAAGTGTGTAGACCTTATGGGTTCGGGAGACATGCACACATGACTGAGACGGCTCTCCGGTCAATAACCAACAACGGGATCTGGATACCCATGTTGGCTCCGACATGCACCTCGATGATCTCATGGGATGAACCACGATGTCGAGGATTTAAGCAACCCCGTATACAATTCCCTTTGTCAATCGGTACGTTACTTGCCCGAGATTCGATAGTCGGTATCCCAATACCTCGTTCAATATCGTTACCGGCAAGTCACTTTACTCGTACCATAATGCATGATCCCGTGACCAGACACTTGGTCACTTTGAGCTCATTATGATGATGCATTACCGAGTGGGCCCAGAGATACCTCTCCGTCATATGGAGTGACAAATCCCAGTCTCGATCCGTGTCAACCCAACAGACACTTTCGGAGATACCTGTAGTGCACCTTTATAGTCACCCAGTTACGTTGTGACGTTTGGTACACCCAAAGCACTCCTACAGTATCCGGGGGTTACACGATCTCATGGTCTAAGGAAAAGATACTTGACATTGGAAAAGCTCTAGCAAACGAACTACACGATCTTTGTGCTATGCTTAGAATTGGGTCTTGTCCATCACATCATTCTCCTAATGATGTGATCCCGTTATCAATGACATCCAATGTCCATAGTCAGGAAACCATGACTATCTGTTGATCAACGAGCTAGTCAACTAGAGGCTCACTAGGGACATGGTGTGGTCTAAGTATTCACACGTGTATTACGATTTCCGGATAATACAATTATAGCATGAATAAAAGACAATTATCATGAACAAGGAAATATAATAATAATCCTTTTATTATTGCCTCTACGGCATATTTCCAACACCCCCCTTGGGCCCCCCTGCGCCTAGGGTTGGGAACCCTAGGGGAGGGGGCGCCTCCACTTGCCTTGGGGGGCAAGGCACCCCCCCTTGGCCGCCCCACCTCCCTAGGAGATCCCATCTCCTAGGGCCGCCGCCCCTCCTGGGGTCCCTATATAAAGAGGGGGGAGGGAGGGCAGCCGCACCCTTGCACTTGGCGCCTCCCTTCCCCCTTGCTACACCTTCCCCCCCCCCTCGCAGACGCTTGGCGAAGCCCTGCCGGGATCCCTGCTGCATCCACCACCACGCCGTCGTGCTGCTGGATCCTCATCAACCTCTCCTCCCCCCTTGCTGGATCAAGAAAGAGGAGACGTCACGCTGACCGTACGTGTGTTGAACGCGGAGGTGCCGTCCGTTCGGCGCTAGGATCTCCGGTGATTTGGATCACGACGAGTACGACTCCCTCAACCCCGTTCTCTTGAACGCTTCCGCTCGATCTACAAGGGTATGTAGATGCACTCCTCTCTCTCGTTGCTAGATGAACTCATAGATTGATCTTGGTGAAAACCGTGGAAATTTTTTATTTTCATCAACGTTCCCCAACAGTGGCATCATGAGCTAGGTCTATCAGTAGTTCTCTTTGCACGAGTAGAACACAAATCTGTTGTGGGTGTAGATGTTGTCAACTTTCTTGCCACTACTAGTCTTATTTTGCGTCAGCGGTATTGTGGGATGAAGCGGCCCGAACTGACCTTACACGTACGCTTACCTGAGACAGGTTCCACCGACTGACATGCACTAGTTGCATAAGGTGGCTAGCGGGTGTCTATCTCTCCCACTTTAGTTGGAGCGGATTCGATGAAAAGGGTCCTTATGAAGGGTAAATAGAAGTTGACAAATCACGTTGTGGCTTTTTCGTAGGTAAGAAAACGTTCTTGCTAGAACCCTATTGCAGCCACGTAAAAGATGCAACAACAATTAGAGGACGTCTAACTTGTTTTTGCAGCAATTGCTTGGTGATGTGATATGGCCAAAAGTTGTGATGAATGATGAATGATATATTGTGATGTATGAGATCATGTTCTTGTAATAGGAATCACGACTTGCATGTCGATGAGTATGAAAACCGGTAGAAGCCATAGGAGTTGTCTTAATTATTGTATGACCTGCGTGTCAATGATTTAACGCCATGTAATTACTTTACTTTATTGCTAAACCGTTAGCCATAGTAGTAGAAGTAATAGTTGGCGAGCAACTTCATGGAGACACGATGATGGAGATCATGATGATAGAGATCATGTTGTCATGCCGGTGACGAAGATGATCATGAAGCCCCGAAGATGGAGATCAAAGGAGCTATATGATATTGGCCATATCATGTCACTATTATTTGATTGCATGTGATGTTTATCATATTTTTGCATCTTGTTTACTTAGAACGACGGTAGTAAATAAGATGATCCCTCATAATAATTTCAAGAAAGTGTCCCCCCTAACTGTGCGCCGTTGTGACAGTTCATTGTTTCGAAGCACCACGTGATGATCGGGTGTGATAGATCCTAACATTCACATACAATGGGTGTAAGACAGATTTACACATGCAAAACACTTTAATTAACTTGATGAGCCTAACATGTACAGACATGGCCTCGGAACACAGAGACCGAAAGGTCGAACATGAGTCGTATGGAAGATATGATCAACATGGAGATGTTAACCGATGATGCTAGTCTATCTCACGTGATGATCGGACACGGCCTAGTCGACTCGGATCATGTAACACTTAGATGACTAGAGGGATGTCTAATCTAAGTGGGAGTTCATTAAATAATTTGATTAGATGAACTTAATTATCATGAACTTAGTCTAAAACCTTTGCAAAAATGTCTTGTAGATCAAATGGCCAACACTCATGTCAACATGAACTTCAACGCGTTCCTAGAGAAAACCAAGCTAAAAGATGATGGCAGCAACTATACGGACTGGGTCCGGAACCTGAGGATCATCCTCATAGCTGCCAAGAAAGCATATGTCCTACAAGGACCGCCAGGTGAAGCACCCATCCCAGAGAACCAAGACGTTATGAACGCTTGGCAGTCACGTGCTGATGATTACTCCCTCGTTTAGTGCAGCATGCTTTACATCTTAGAACCGGGGCTCCAAAAACGTTTTGAGCAAGACGGAGCATATGAGATGTTCGAGGAGCTGAAAATGGTTTTCCAAGCTCATGCCCGGGTCAAGAGATATGAAGTCTCCGACAAGTTCTATAGTTGTAAGATGGAGGAAAATAGTTCTGTCAGTGAGCACATACTCAAAATGTCTGGGTTGCACAACCGCCTGTCCCAGCTGGACATTAACCTCCCGGACGAGGCGGTCATTGAAAGAATCCTTCAGTCGCTCCCACCGAGCTACAAGAGCTTTGTGATGAACTAGAATATGTTGGGGATGGTGAAAACTATTCCTGAAGTATTTTCAATGCTGAAGTCAGCAAAGGTATAAATCAAAAATGAACATCAAGTGTTGATGGTCAATAAAACCACTAAGTTCAAGAAAGGCAAGGGTAAAAGAACTTCAAGAAGGTCGGCAAGGATGTTGCCGCGCTCGGTAAGCCAGTTGCCGGGAAGAAGTCAAAGAATGGACCCAAGCCTAAAATAGAATGCTTTTATTGCAAAGGGAAGGGTCACTGGAAGCGGAACTGCCCCAAATACTTAGCGGACAAGAAGGCCGGCAACACTAAAGGTATATGTGATATACATGTAATTGATGTATACCTTACCAGTGCTCGTAGTAGCTCCTGGGTATTTGATACCGGTGCCGTTGCTCATATTTGTAACTCAAAGCTGGAGCTGCGGAATAAGCGGAGACTGGCGAAGGACGAGGTGACGACGCGTGTCGGGAATGGTTCCAAGGTCGATGTGATCGCCGTCGGCACGCTACCTCTACATTTACCTACGGGATTAGTTTTAAACCTTAATAATTGTTATTTAGTGCCAAGTTTGAGCATGAATATTGTATCTGGATCTCGTTTAATATGAGATGGCTACTCATTTAAATCCTAGAATAATGGTTGTCCTATTTATATGAGAGATATGTTTTATGGTCATGCCCCGATGGTCAATGGTTTATTCTTAATGAATCTCGAACGTGATGTTACACATATTCGTAGTGTGAATACCAAAAGATGTAAAGTTGATAACGATAGTCCCACATACTTGTGGCACTGCCGCCTTGGTCACATTGGTGTCAAGCGCTTGAAGAAGCTCCATGCTGATGGACTTTTAGAGTCTCTCTTTTATGAATCATTTGACACATGCGAACCATGCCTTATGGGCAAAATGACCAAGACTCCTTTCTTCGGAACAATGGAGCGAGCAACCAACTTATTGGAAATCATACATACTGATGTGTGCGGTCCAATGAGCGTGAGGCTCGTGGAGGATATTGTTATGTTCTCACTCTCACTGATGACTTAAGTAGATATGGGTATGTCTACTTGATGAAACACAAGTCTGAGACCTTTGAAAAGTTCAAGGAATTTCAGAATGAGGTAGAGAATCAACCTGACCGAAAGATAAAGTTCTTGCGATCAGATCGTGGAGGAGAATATTTAAGTCATGAATTTGGTATGCACTTAAGGAAATGTGGAATCGTTTCACAACTCAGGCTGCCTGGAACACCTCAACGTAACGGTGTGTACGAACGTCGTAATTGCACTCTATTGGATATGGTGCGATCTATGATGTCTCTTACCGATTTACCTCTATCATTTTGGGGATACGCTCTAGAGACAGCTACATTCACTTTAAATAGGGCTCCGTCTAAATCCTTTGAGACGACACCATATGAATTATGGTTTGGGAAGAAACCTAAGTTGTCGTTTCTAAAAGTTTGGGGATGCGATGCTTATGTCAAGAAACTTCAACCTGAAAAGCTCGAACCCAAGTCGGAAAAATGCGTCTTCATAGGATACCCTAAGGAAACCATTGGGTATACCTTCTTCTTTAGATCCGAAGGCAAGATCTTTGTTGCCAAGAACGGATCCTTTCTGGAAAAAGAGTTTCTCTCGAAAGGAGTAAGTGGGAGGAAAGTAGAACTCGATGAAGTACTACCTCTTGAACCGGAAAGTAGTGCAGCTCAGGAAAATGTTCCTATGTTGCCTGCACCGACTGGAGAGGAAATTAATGATGATGATCAAGTTACTTCGGATCAAGTTGCTACTGAACTTCGTAGGTCCACAAGGACACGTTCCACACCAGAGTGGTATGGCAACCCTGTCCTGGAAATCATGTTGTTAGACAACGGTGAACCTTCGAACTATGAAGAAGCGATGACGGGCCCACATTCCAACGAATGGCTTGAAGCCATGCAATCCGAGATAGAATCCATGTATGAAAACAAAGTATGGACTTTGACAGACTTGCCGGATGATCGGCGAGCGATAGAAAACAAATGGATCTTTAAGAAGAAGACGGATGCGGATGGTAATGTTACCATCTATAAAGCTCGACTTGTCGCTAAGGGTTATCGGCAAGTTCAAGGGGTTGACTACGATTAGACTTTCTCTCCCGTAGCGAAGCTGAAGTCCGTCCGAATCATGTTAGCAATTGCCTCATACTATGATTATGAGATATGGCAGATGGACGTCAAAACGGCATTCCTTAATGGCTATCTTAAGGAAGAACTGTATATGATGCATCCCGAAGGTTTTGTCGATCCTAAGAATGCTAACAAGGTATGCAAGCTCCAACGATTCATTTATGGCCTGGTGCAAGCATCTCGGAGTTGGAACATTTGCTTTGATGAGATGATCAAAGTGTTTGGGTTTATGAAGACTTATGGAGAAGCCTGCGTTTACAAGAAAGTGAGTGGGAGCTCTGTAGCATTTCTCATATTATATGTAGATGACATACTTCTGATAGGAAATGATATAGAACTTTTGGACAGCATTAAGGCCTACTTGAATAAGTGTTTTTCAATGAAGGACCTTGGAGAAGCCGCTTACATATTAGGCATCAAGATCTATAGGGACAGATCGAGACGCCTCATAGGTCTTTCACAAAGCACATACCTTGATAAGATATTGAAGAAGTTCAATATGGATCAGTCCAAGAAAGGGTTCTTGCCTGTATTGCAAGGTGTAAGATTGAGCTCGGCTCAATGCCCGACCATGGCAGAAGATAAAGAAGAGATGAGTGTCATCCCCTATGCCTCAGCCATAGGATCTATTATGTATGCCATGTTGTGTACCAGACCTGATGGAAACCTTGCCGTAAGTTTGGTAGGAAGGTACCAAAGTAATCCCGGCAAGGAACACTGGACAGCGGTCAAGAATATCCTGAAGTACCTGAAAAGGACAAAGGACATGTTTCTCATTTATGGAGGTGACGAAGATCTCATCGTAAAGGGTTACGTCGATGCTAGCTTCGACACAGATCTGAATGACTCTAAGTCACAAACCGGATACGTGTATATGTTGAATCGTGGAGCAGTAAGCTGGTGCAGTTGCAAGCAGAGCGTCGTGGCGGGATCTACATGTGAAGCGGAGTACATGGCAGCCTCGGAGGCAGCACATGAAGCAATATGGATGAAGGAGTTCATCACCGACCTAGGAGTCATACCCAATTCGTCGGGGCCGATCACTCTCTTCTGTGACAACACTGGAGCTATTACCCTTGCCAAGGAGCCCAGGTTTCACAAGAAGACCAGGCAAATCAAGCATCGTTTCAACTCCATCCATGAAAATGTTCAAGATGGAGACATAGATATTTGCAAAGTACATACGGATCTGAATGTCACAGATCCGTTGACTAAACCTCTTCCGCAAACAAAACATGACCAACACCAGAACTCTATGGGTGTTTGATTCATCACAATGTAACTAGATTATTTACTCTAGTCCAAGTGGGAGACTGTTGGAAATATGGCCTAGAGGCAATAATAAAAGGATTATTATTATATTTCCTTGTTCATGATAATTATCTTTTATTCATGCTATAATTGTATTATCCGGAAATCGTAATGCACGTGTGAATACATAGACCACAATATGTTCCTAGTGAGACTCTAGTTGACTAGCTCCTTGATCAACAGATAGTCATGGTTTCCTGACTATGGACATTGGATGTCATTGATAACAAGATCACATCATTAGGAGAATGATGTGATGGACAAGACCCAATCCTAAGCATAGTACAAGATCGTGTAGTTTGTTTGCTAGAGCTTTTCCAATGTCAAGTATCTTTTCCTTAAACCATGAGATCGTGTAACTCATGGACACTGTAGGAGTGCTTTGGGTGTACCAAACGTCACAACGTAACTGGTGACTATAAAGGTATACTACGGGTATCTCCGAAAGTGTCTGTTGGGTTGACACGGATCGAGACTGGGATTTGTCACTCTGTATGACGGAGAGGTATCTCTGGGCCCACTCAGTAATGCATCATCATAATGAGCTAAAAGTGACCAAGTGTCTGGTCAGGGGATCATGCATTACGGTACGAGTAAAGTGACTTGCCGGTAACGAGATTGAACGAGGTATTGGGATACCGACGATCGAATATCGGGCAAGTAACATACCGATTGACAAAGGGAATTGTATACGGGGTTGCTTGAATCCTCGACATCGTGGTTCATCCGATGAGATCATCGAGGAGCATGTGGGAGCCAACATGCGTATCCAGATCCCGTTGTTGGTTATTGACCGCAGAGCCGTCTCGGTCATGTCTACGTATCTCCCGAACCCGTAGGGTCTACACACTTAAGGTTCGGTGACACTAGGGTTGTAGAGATATTTGTATGCAGCAAACCGAAAGTTGTTCGGAGTCCCGGATGAGATCTCGGACATCACGAGGAGTTCCGGAATGGTCCGGAGGTAAAGAATTATATATGGGAAGTCGAGTTTTGGCCATCGGGAAAGTTTTGGGGGTCACCGGTATTGTACCAGGACCACCGGAAGGGTCCCGGGGGTCCACCGGGTGGGGCCACCCATCCCGGAGGGCCCCATGGGCTGAAGTGGGAGGGGAACCAGCCCCTGGTGGGCTGGTGCGCCCCCCCTTGGGCCCCCCTGCGCCTAGGGTTGGGAACCCTAGGGGAGGGGGCGCCTCCACTTGCCTTGGGGGGCAAGGCACCCCCCCTTGGCCGCCGCCCCCCCTAGGAGATCCCATCTCCTAGGGCCGGCGCCCCCCTGGGGTCCCTATATAAAGAGGGGGGGAGGGAGGGCAGTCGCACCCTTGCACTTGGCACCTCCCTTCCCCCTTGCTACACCTCTCCCTCCCGCAGACGCTTGGCGAAGCCCTGCTGGGATCCCTGCTGCATCCACCACCACGCCGTCGTGCTGCTGGATCATCATCAACCTCTCCTTCCCTGTTGCTAGATCAAGAAGGAGGAGATGTCATGCTGACCATACGTGTGTTGAACGCGGAGGTGCCGTCCGTTCAGCGCTAGGATCTCCGGTGATTTGGATCACGACGAGTACGACTCCCTCAACCCCATTCTCTTGAACGCTTCCGCTCGATCTACAAGGGTATGTAGATGCACTCCTCTCTCTCGTTTCTAGATGAACTCATAGATTGATCTTGGTGAAAACCACAGATTTTTTTTGTTTCTGCAACATTCCCCAACAGTGGCATCATGAGCTAGGTCTATGCGTAGTTCTCTTTGCATGAGTAGAACACAAATCTGTTGTGGGCGTAGATGTTGTCAACTTTCTTGCCACTACTAGTCTTATTTGGCTTCAGCAGTATTGTGGGATGAAGCGGCCCAGACCGACCTTACACGTACGCTTACGTGAGACAGGTTGCACCGACTGACATGCACTAGTTGCATAAGGTGGCTAGCGGGTGTCTGTCTCTCCCACTTTAGTTGGAGCGGATTCGATGAAAAGTGTCCTTATGAAGGGTAAATATAAGTTGACAAATCATGTTGTGGCTTTTTCGTAGGTAAGAAAACGTTCTTGCTAGAACCCTATTGCAGCCACGTAAAAGATGCAACAACAATTAAAGGACGTGAGAAAACACTATTGAGGCAATAATAAAATGGTTATTATTATTATATTTCCTTGTTCATGATAATCGTTTATTATCCATGCTATAATTGTATTGATAGGAAACTCAGATACATGTGTGGGTACATAGACAACACCATGTCCCTAGTAAGCCTCTAGTTGACTAGCTCGTTGATCAATAGATGGTTACGGCTTCCTGACCATGGACATTGGATGTCGTTGATAACGGGATCACATCATTAGGAGAATGATGTGATGGACAAGACCCAATCCTAATCCTAGCACAAAGATCATATAGTTCGTATGCTAAAGCTTTTCTAATGTCAAGTATCATTTCCTTAGACCATGAGATTGTGCAACTCCCGGATACCGTAGGAATGCTTTGGGTGTATCAAACGTCACAACGTAACTGGGTGGCTATAAAGGTGCACTACGGGTATCTCTGAAAGTGTCTGCTGGGTTGGCACGAATCGAGACTCGGATTTGTCACTCCGTGTAGACGGAGAGGTATCTCTGGGACCACTCGGTTGGACATCATCATAATGTGCACAATGTGAGCAAGGGTTTGATCACGGGATGATGTGTTACGGAACGAGTAAAGAGACTTGCCGGTAACGAGATTGAACAAGGTATCGGCATACCGACGATCGAATCTCGGGAAAGTACAATACCGCTAGACAAAGGGAATTGTATATGGGATTGCTCGAATGCTCGATGTCGTGGTTCATCCGATGAGATCACCATGGAACATGTGGGAGCCAACATGGGTATCCAGATCCCGTTGTTGGTTATTGACCGGAGAATGTCTCGGTCATGTCTACATGGTTCCCGAACCCGTAGGGTCTACACACTTAAGGTTCGATGATGCTAGGGTTATAAAGGAAGTTTGTATGTGGTTACCGAATGTTGTTCGGAGTCCCGGATGAGATCCCGGACGTCACGAGGAGTTCCAGAATGGTCCGGAGGTAAAGATTTATATATGGAAAGTTCTTGTTCGGGTTCCGGGAAAAGTTCGGGTTTTTCTGGTATTGTACCAGGAAGCTTCCAGAAGGTTCCGGAGGATTCCGGAGGGGTCCGGAGGTCCAGAAATTGTTCCACCACGTCCAATACAGCAGCATGGGCTGTAAGGGGGTGCCCTAGCCTTAATGGGCCTGGGGCACCAGCCCCCCCAAGGCCCATGCGCATGGGAGAGGGGAAACCCTAAGGTGGAGGGCCTCCACTTGACTTGGGAGGCACTCCTCCCCCCCTTGGCCGCCGCCCCAACCCTAGATGGGATCTAGGGGGCTGGCCCCCTTCTCTCCCCACCTATAAATAGTGGAGGGGTGGGAGGGCAGCCGCACCCCAAGTTCTGGCGCAGCCCTCCCCCTCTCCCAAGTACTCCTCTCTCCCGCGGTGCTTGGCGAAGCCCTGCAGGGTTGCCACGCTCCTCCACCACCACCACGCCATCGTGCTGCTACTGGACGGAGTCTTCCCCAACCTCTCCCTCTCTCCTTGCTGGATCAAGGCATGGGAGACGTCACCGGGCTGCACGTGTGTTGAACGCGGAGGTGCCGTCCGTTCGGCACTAGGATCTCAGGTGATTTGGATCACGACGAGTATGACTCCTTCAACCCCGTTCTCTTGAACGCTTCCGCTTAGCGGTCTACAAGGGTATGTAGATGCACTCTCCTTCCCCTCGTTGCTGGTTTCTCCATAGATAGATCTTGGTGACACGTAGGAAAATTTTGAATTATTGCTACGTTCCCCAACAGTGGCATCATGAGCTAGGTCTATTGTGTAGATTCTTTGCACGAGTAGAACACAAAGTAGTTGTGGGCTCTGATTTTGTTCAATATGCTTACCATTACTAGTCCAATCTTGTTTCGACGGTATTGTGGGATGAAGCGGCCCGGACCGACCTTACACGTACACTTACGTGAGACAGGTTCCACCGACTGACATGCACTTGGTGCATAAGGTGGCTAGCGGGTGCCAGTCTCTCCCACTTTACTCAGAACGGATTCGATGAAAAGGATCCTTATGAAGGGTAAATAGCAATTGGCATATCACGTTGTGGTTTTGTGTAGGTAAGAAACGTTCTTGCTAGAACCCATAGCAGCCATGTAAAACATGCAAACAACAATTAGAGGATGTCTAACTTATTTTTGCAGGGTATGCTATGTGATGTGATATGGTCAAAAGAATGCGATGAGTGATATGTGATGTATGAGATTGATCATGTTCTTGTAATAGGAATCACGACTTGCATGTCGATGAGTATGACAACCGGTATGAGCCATAGGAGTTGTCTTAATTTATTGTATGACCTGTGTGTCATTGAACAAACGCCATGTAATTACTTTACTTTATTGCTAATCGGTAGCCATAGTAATAGAAGTAATAAGTTGGCGAGACAACTTCATGGAGACACGGTGATGGAGATCATGATGATGGAGATCATGGTGTCATGCCGGTGACGATGATGATCATGGAGCCCCGAAGATGGAGATCAAAAGGAGCAAAATGATATTGGCCATATCATGTCACTATTTGATTGCATGTGATGTTTATCATGTTTATACATCATATTTGCTTAGAACGACGGTAGTAAATAAGATGATCCCTCGTTAAAATTTCAAGAAAGTGTTCCCCCTAACTGTGCACCGTTGCGAAAGTTCGTCGTTTCGAAGCACCACGTTATGATCGGGTGTGATAGATTCTAACGTTCACATACAATGGGTGTAAGCCAGATTTACACACGCGAAACACTTAGGTTAACTTGACGAGCCTAGCATGTACAGACATGGCCTTGGAACACAAGAGACCGAAAGGTTGATCATGAGTCGTATGGTGGATACGATCAACATGAAGATGTTCACCGATGATGACTAGTCTGTCTCACGTGACGATCGGACACGGCCTAGTTGACTCGGATCATGTAATCACTTAGATGACTGGAGGGATGTCTATCTGAGTGGGAGTTCATTAGATGAACTTAAATATCCTGAACATAGTCAAAAGCCCTTTGCAAATTATGTCATAGCTCGCGCTTAGTTCTACTATTTTAGATATGTTCCTAGAGAAAATATAGTTCAAAGTTGACTATAGCAATTATGCGGACAGTAGAAGGCTTATGTCCTTAATGCACCGCTCGGTGTGCTGGACCTCGAACGTGGTCTGTGGATGTTGCGAACATCTGACATACACGTTTTGATGACTACATGATAGTTCGGTAATGTTAAATGGTTTAGAATTGAGGCACCGAAGACATTTTTGAAATGTCACAGAACATATGAGATATTCCAAGAGCTGAAATTGGGATTTCAGGCTCGTGCCCACGTCAAGAGGTATGAGACCTCCGACGAATTTTCTAGCCTACAAACTAAGGGAGAAGATCTCAATCGTTGAGCTTGTACTCAGATTGTCTGGGTACAACAATCATTTGAATCGAGTGGGAGTTAATCTTCCAGGTGAGAGTGATGTTTCTCCAAAGACATTGCCACCAAGCTACTAGAGCTTCGTGATGAACTATAACATAACAGGGATAGATATGATGATCCTTGAGCTATTCACAAAGTTTGACACCACGAATGTAGAAATCAAGAAGGAGCATCAATTGTTAATGGTTAGTGAAACCACTAGTTTCAAGAAGGGCGAGGGCAATAAGGGGTACTTCATGAAACGGCAAATCAGTTGCTGCTCCAGTGAAGAAACCCAAGGTTGAACCCAAACCCGAGACTAAGTGCTTCTGTAATGAGAGGAACGGACACTGAAGCAGAATTACCCTAGATACTTGGTAGATGAGAAGGCTGGCAAGGTCGATAGAAGTATATTGGATATACATTATGTTAATGTGTACTTTAATAGTACTCCTAGTAGCACCAGGGTATTAGATACCGGTTCGGTTGCTAAGTGTTAGTAACTCGAAATAAAAGGCTACGGAATAAACGGAGACTAGCTAAAGGTGAGCTGATGATATGTGTTGGAAGTGTTTCCAAGGTTGATGTGATCAAGCATCGCACGCTCCCTCTACCATCGAGATTGGTGCTAAACCTGAATATTTTTATTTGGTGTTTGCGTTGAGCATAGACATGATTGGATTATGTCTATCGCAATGCGGTTATTCATTTAAGGAGAATAATGGTTACTCTATTTATTTGAATAATACCTTCAATGGTCTTACACCTAAAAGAATGGTTTATTGAATCTCGATCGTAATGATACACATTTTCATGCCAAAAGATATAAGATAGTAATGATAGTACCACTTACTTGTGGCACTCCCATGTAAGTCATATTGGTATAAAACGCATGAAGAAGCTCCAAGTTGATGGATCTTTGGACTCACTCATTTTATGAAAAGTTTGAGACATGCGAACCATGTCTATTGGTGTATACGCATGAAGAAACTCCATGCAGATGGATCGTTTGGACTCACTTGATTTTGAATCACTTGAGATATGCAAATCATACCACATGGGAAAGATGACTGAAAAGCCTCGTTTCAGTAAGATGGAACAAGATAGCAATTTGTTGGAAGTAACACATTTTGATGTGTGCAGCCCAATGAGTGCTGAGGCATGCACTGAATATCGTTATGTTCCTACTTCACAAATGATTCGAGTAGATGTTGAGTATATTTGCTTGATGAAACACAAGTCTGAATTGTTGAATGGTTCAAGTAATTTCAGAGTGAAGTTGAAGATCATTGTGACAAGAGGATAAAATGTCTATGATATGATCATAGAGATGAGTATCTGAGTTACGAGCTTTGGCACGCAATTAAGACATTGTGGAAATTGTTTCACAATTAATACCGCCTGGAACACCATAGTGTGATGGTGTGTCTGAACATCATAGTTGCACTCTATTGGATATGGTGCGTACCATGATGTCTCTTATCGAATTACCACTATCGTTCATGGGTTAGGCATTAGAGACAACCACATTCACTTTAATAGGGCACCACATAATTCCGTTGAGATGACACCGTATGAACTATGGTTTAGAGAAACCTAAGCTGTCGTTTTTTAAAAAGTTTGGGGTTGCGACGCTTATGTGAAAAAGTTTCATTGTGATAAGCTTGAACCCAAAACGGATAAATACATCTTCATAGGATACCCAAAATGGTTGGGTATGCCTCCTATCTCAGATCCGGAAGCAAAAGTAATTGTTTCTAAAACGGGTCCTTTCTCGAGGAAAAGTTTCTCTCGAAAGAATTGAGTGGGAGGTGGAGACTTGATGAGGTTATTGAATCATCACTTCAACCAGTGTGTAGCAGGGCACAGGAAGTTGTTCATGTGGCACCTACACCAATTGAAGTGGAAGCTGATGATAGTGATCATGATGCTTTGAATCAAGTCACTACCGAACCTCGTAGGACGACAAGGACGCATACTGCTTCGGAGTGGTACGGTAATCCTGTCTTGGAGGTCATGTTGCTAGACAACAATGAACCTACGAGCTATGGAGAAGCGATGGTGGGCCAGGATTCTGACAAATGGCTCGAGGCCATAAAATCTGAGAGAGGATCCATGTATACAAAGCATGGACTTTGGTGGTCTTGCCCGATGATCGGCAAGCCATTGAGATAAATGGGTCTTTAAGAAGAAAACGGACGTGGACGGTAATGTCACCGTCTATGAAGCTCGACTTGTGCCAAAGAGTTTTTTCACAAGTTCAAGGAGTTGACTACAATGAGATGTTCTCATCCGTAGCGATGCTTAAGTCCGTTGGAATCATGTTAGCATAAGCTGCATTTATGAAATCTGGAAGATGGATGTCAAAACAAGTTCCCTTACCAGTTTATCCTTGAGGAAAGGTTGTATGTGATACAACCAGAAGGTTTTGTCAATCTTGAAAGATGCTAATAAAGTATGCAAAGCTCCAGCAATCCTTCTAAGGACTAGAGTAAGCATCTCGGAGTTGGAATGTACGCTTTGATGAGATGATCAAAGATTTTGGGTTTATACAAAGTTTATGAGAAACTTGTATTTCCAAAGAAGTGAGTGGGAGCACTATAGCATTTCTGATGAGTATATGTTGTTGACATATTGTTGATCGGAAATGATGTAGAATTTCTGGAAAGCATATAGGGTTGTTTGAAAGGTGTTTTTCAATAGAGAACCTGGATTAAGCTGCTTGAACATTGAGCATCAAGATCTATGAGGATAGATCAAAAACCGCTCAATTGTACTTTCAAATGAGCACATACCTTGACATGATCTTGAAGGTGTTCAAGATGGATCAGTCAAAGAAGGAGTTCTTGCCTGAGTTGTAAGGTATGAAGTTAAGAGTTAAAGCTCGACCCCGGCAGAAGAGAGAGAAAGGATGAAGGTCGTCCCCTATGCTTCAGACGTAGGCTCTATAGTATGCTATGATGTGTACCGCACCGGAAGTGTGCCTCGCCATGAGTCAGTCAAGGGGTACAAGAATGATCCAGGAGTGGGGATCATTGGACAGCGGTCAAAATTGTCCTTGGAGTAAATAACGACATATTTCTCAATTATGGAGGTGATAAAGAGTTCGGCATAAAGGGTTACGTCGATGCAAGCTTTAAAACCTATTCGAATGACTCTGAGTAGCAAACCGGATACGTATAGTGGAGCGACCATTTGGAATAGCTCCAAATGGAGCGTGGAAACAACATTTACAATATGACCTAGAGATTTGTGAAATACATACATATCTGAATGTTGCAGACCCGTTGACTAAAACCTCTCTCACAAGCAAAACATGATCAAACCCCAGAACTCATTGAGTCTTAATCACATGGTGATGTGAACTAGTTTAGTGACACTAGTAAACTCTTTGGATATTGGTCACATGGCGATGTGACCTATCAGTGTTAATCACATGGCGATGTGAACTAGATTATTGACTCTAGTGCAAGTGGGAGACTGTTGGAAATATGCCCTAGAGGCAATAATAAAATGGTTATTATTATTATATTTCCTTGTTCATGATAATCGTTTATTATCCATGCTATAATTGTATTGATAGGAAACTCAGATACATGTGTGGGTACATAGACAACACCATGTCCCTAGTAAGCCTCTAGTTGACTAGCTCGTTGATCAATAGATGGTTACGGTTTCTTGACCATGGACATTGGATGTCATTGATAACGGGATCACATCATTAGGAGAATGATGTGATGGACAAGACCCAATCCTAAGCCTAGCACAAAGATCATCTAGTTTGTATGCTAAAGCTTTTCTAATGTCAAGTATCATTTCCTTAGACCATGAGATTGTGCAACTCCCGGATACCGTAGGAATGCTTTGGGTGTACCAAAGGTCACAACGTAATTGGGTGGCTATAAAGGTGCACTACGGGTATTCCCGAAAGTGTCTGTTGGGTTGGCACGAATCGAGATTGAGATTTGTCACTCCGTGTAAACGGAGAGGTATCTCTGAGCCCACTCGGTAGGACATCATCATAATGTGCACAATGTGACCAAGGGGTTGATCACGGGATGATGTGTTACGAAACGAGTAAAGAGACTTGCCGGTAACGAGATTGAACAAGGTATCAGCATACCGACGATCGAATCTTGGGCAAGTACAATACCGCTAGACAAAGGGAATTGTATACGGGATTGGTCGAATCCTCGACATTGTTGTTCATCCGATGAGATCATCATGGAACATGTGGGAGCCAACATGGGTATCCAGATCCCGCTGTTGGTTATTGACCGGAGAACATCTCAGTCATGTCTGCACGGTTCCCGAACCCGTAGGGTCTACACACTTAAGGTTCGATGACGCTAGGGTTATAAAGGAAGTTTGTATGTGGTTAACGAATGTTGTTCGGAGTCCCGGATGAGATCCCGGACATCACGAGGAGTTCCGGAATGGTCCGGAGGTAAAGATTTATATATGGAAAGTTGTTGTTTGGGTTCCGGGAAAAGTTTGGATTTTTCTGGTATTGTACCAGGAAGCTTCCAGAAGGTTCCGGAGGATTCCGGAGGGGTCCGGAGGTCCAGAAATTGTTCCACCACGTCCAATACAGCAGCATGGGCTGTAAGGGGGCGCCCTAGCCTTAATGGGCCTGGGGCACCAGCCCCCCCAAGGCCCATGCGCATGGGAGAGGGGAAACCCTAAGGTGGAGGGCCTCCACTTGACTTGGGAGGCACTCCTCCCCCCCTTGGCCGCCGCCCCAACCCTAGATGGGATCTAGGGGGCCGGCCCCCTTCTCTCCCCACCTATAAATAGTGGAGGGGTGGGAGGGCAGCCGCACCCCAAGTTCTGGCGCAGCCCTCCCCCTCTCCCAAGTACTCCTCTCTCCCGCGGTGCTTGGCGAAGCCCTGCAGGGTTGCCACGCTCCTCCACCACCACCACGCCATCGTGCTGCTACTGGACGGAGTCTTCCCCAACCTCTCCCTCTCTCCTTGCTGGATCAAGGCATGGGAGACGTCACCGGGCTGCACGTGTGTTGAACGCGGAGGTGCCGTCCGTTCGGCACTAGGATCTCCGGTGATTTGGATCACGACGAGTACGACTCCTTCAACCCCGTTCTCTTGAACGCTTCCGCTTAGCGATCTACAAGGGTATGTAGATGCACTCTCCTTTCCCTCGTTGTTGGTTTCTCCATAGATAGATCTTGGTGACACGTAGGAAAATTTTGAATTATTGCTACGTTCCCCAACATACCCACGCCCGTATTGACGAGAATCCCGGAATAAGGGGACACGATCTCTGCTTTGACAAGACGTGCCAAGGAAACCGCCTCACTAAACGCGCTGAGGTGGGATAGTAAAATGATTCAAATAAAGGCTTGGCCGTGGCATGATGTCACGCTGCGGGATACGTCAGCAGATTAGATTTGTACAAATATTATTCTCTCTACGGTGGTATGTGGAACTTATTTTGCAGAGCCGGACACTATCCTTGTGTTCAAACATCTTCTATGAAGTATTCGGAGGAGGAACCCGCCATGCAATGCCGAAGACAATTTGCGCGCCGGACTCATCATCATTGAAGCCTGGTTCAGGGGCTACTGAGGGAGTCCCGGACTAGGGGGTGTCTGGATGACCGGACTATGACCTTTGGCCGGACTCCTGGAATATGAAGATACAAGATTGAAGACTTCGTCCCGTGTCCGGATGGGACTTTCCTTGGCGTGGAAGGCAAGCTTGGCGATACGGATGTGTAGATCTCCTCCCATTGTAACCGACTCTGTGTAACCCTAGCCCTCTCCGGTGTCTATATAAACCAGAGGGTTTTAGTCTGTAGGACGAACAACAATCATACCATAGGCTAGCTTCTAGGGTTTAGCCTCTCTGATATTGTGGTAGATCTACTCTTGTACTATCCATATCATCAATATTAATCAAGCAGGAGTAGGGTTTTACCTCCATCGAGAGGGCCCGAACCTGGGTAAAAACATCGTGTCCCGTGTCTCCTGTTACCATCCGCCTAGACGCACAGTTCGGGACCCCCTACCCGAGATCCGCCGGTTTTGACACCGACAATCTTCCTGAACTGAAGGTGAATTAATATGTTCCAAAAACACATTTCGGGGAATGGCCTCTCTCTTTGAGCCTATCTTTGCCAACTCATCTGCAGCTTGATTTTTCAGTCAGGGTATATGGTGAAGCTCCAAACCTTCAAACCTCTTTTCCAGCTTTCTTACTACATTGCAATAACCATTCATGGCTGGGCTCCTGACATCCCATTCCTTCATCACTTGATTAACCACCAAATCTTAGTCGCCGTAGACCATAAGGCGACGGAGGCCGAGTGAAATGGCCATACGCAACCCGTATAAAAGTGCTTCATATTCGGCTTCATTATTAGAGGAATCAAAATGAATCTGGAGAACATAACTAAGCTTGTCTCCATGGGGGGATACCAATACTACCCCAGCACCTGAACCATTCAGCATCTTGGAGCCATCAAAGAACATAGTCCAATGTTCCGTGTGAACTTGAGTCGGCAACTGCTGCTCAATCCGGCAAGAAAGTCTGCGATTGCTTGGGACTTGATAGCCTTTTTTGCCTCAACGCACAGCTCAAACACTTAAGAACATGTACATGAGCAACTACAACAGTAGATAAACATGAGCAAACACTATTGGGGAATTTGCATATAACATGACCACTTCAAATTTGCATCTCCTAGTGTTTGACACTTCAAGAAAATCTACACAAATTTCAAATTATGAACCCTAGAACTCAATTTAAATTATGTCCTAAATTTCTGACATAATAAAAATTCTGTAAAAAGTAATAACCTAGTACGCTTGCAGCACTGATAGAAATATATATTTTTATACTGAATACCTACTGCCCTAATTAACATTTAATTAAACCCTACTGCCCTAACCCTAATACCCTAGTACTTAAGCATCTACAAGTACTAACTAATTAGATGAACCCTAGCTAGCTACTTAAGCATCTACAACTACTTAAGCACCCATTGATGAACCCTAGGGATTATACAACTACTTAAGCATACATTGGGAGAACAACTATACAAGTACTTAAGCAACTATATTTACAACCCTATAATATATTTAGTTAACTAGTTAAGCATATACAAGTTTGTCCTAAAAATACTATTTAGTTAAGTACTTAAGCATATACAAATTTGTCCTAAAAATTCAATTAACTACTAATTTCATTTATTTAGGCCATTCATTTAACTTCACCTAATTAACCTACTGTACCACTACTACCAGCAGCACTACTAACCTAATTAACCTAGTAAAACCCTACTGCCCTAACTAAAAGACAACTAATTAACATCTACAGGTACCACTACTGCCCTAACCTAATTAACATCTACTAGTACCACTATATATACTACTAGCAGCACTGCTGTAACATTTCCTTCATTTTGTTCTTTTAGAAAAACATCTATGAAAACAAAAACTATAATTAAACCCTACTTCCCTAACTAAAATTTTGTTCTAAACCCTACTGCCCTAGTTAAACCCTACTGCCCCAACTATATTTTTGCTCTAAACTAATTTTTTGTTCTAACCTAGCCAACCTAGTTTACCTAACAAGTTAACCTAATGAACCAAATTAACCTAGTTAGTTCACTTAGTTACTTAACCTACCTAGTTAACCTACTTAACCTAGCTAATTCCTAGGGTTCATAACTAAATTCACCTAAATAAATTAACCTAGAGAGGAGGGGTGGGTGCTCGCGGGAACAGTTGCCGGGAGGTGCTCGGGGGAGACGATGGTGCAAAGGGCGCCGAGGGTGGCTCCGGTTGTGTCTACGGCGGCTTCGGTGATGGCAAGGGAGGCAGGGGTGTCGAGGGAGGCAGGGGCGTCAAGGGAGGCAGGGGCAGCGAGGAGCAGACGAGGATGACTTTGGTGGCGTCGATGGCGTGTGGCTCCGGTGGCGGCGATGGCGCGCAGCTCCGATGGCGGCTCCGAAGGCAGGGACGGCGAGGGAGTAGGGGTGGCAAGGGAGAGGTAGGGGAGACGCGAGAAGAATGGGGAATTGCAGGAAGGAGGAACGCCTGCGCAGTGGCAAGTCAAACTTAGTAGTAGCGCTTTTTCCACACAAGCGCTATAGCTACTTAACTATAGCGCTTTCTGACGGAACGCGCTACTGCTATAGATAAGTTAGCTATAGCGCTTGTTCGCGAACACGCGCTATAGCTAAAGTAGCTATAGTGCTTCCGTGAAAATGCGCTGCTGCTATTGCTTATATCTTTTCTTTAAATTTCCTTGAGGGGAACACCGTTATTCTAGGGATCACGGTTGTCGATATCTTGAGGGGAACATTGTTATTCTAGGGATCACGGTTGTCCATAGAACTTATTGCCTTCGGTCCAGGCCTTGTGATATTAATGTCTTTCCGTTATCCGCCGCTGATATGTGATTGGAAGTAGGCCGATTAAGTTGTCTCAATATGATGCTGCTTGAGAGTAGGGCTGGAAGAAAAGTTTGAGGCTTGTGAGCCGCTCGAGATCGACTCGTTTTTTGACTCAACTCGAAAAGAACCGAGTTGAGTACAAACACTTCCTGTAGCTCGGTCAAGAAACGAGCCGATCTTGAGCCGATATTAACTCGCTTGATTTTAGCTCGATAGCTCGGCATAATATAATTATGTTAAATGATAATGCCATATATTAAATAATAATAAGATAATTTAGTGCCACATATGTCATCCAGGATTTTTCTCCATTTTATTTACAAACAAACATGGAAACTTAATTAGTTGTTGATAAAATTTAGGCCTTATTATGGTACGTGGTCGGACGTGTCTTAAATATTATGTTGTTTCTGGCAAAAGTTCCCACCATATGCACCTTCGTTTTCCCTGTTATATATATATATATATATATATATATATATATATATATATATATATATATATATATATATATATATATATATATATATATAGATTAGATGTCGTGAATCATTATCTTAGTTGATACTAGACTTTCGGTTGTAAGAGAATAAGTCAAGCTACTTCTAACAAAATTTGTATCATTTCGAAAAAAAGTATTATTATCATTCTGTTTGGAATAAATTTTTTTGTGCTTTTTATGTCGTGTTATGCCTTATCTAGTTGGAATAATAGTCATAAATTTTGTAATTTTTATCGTCTTATTTAGCTTGAAACTAGCTCAAGATTGTTACAAACTAAAAATGAGTCATGTTCTACAACTTGATTTTGAGCTTCACTCAGTTTGAGCTCGCTTGAATTTTAATATGAGTTGAGCTGAGGCAAGTCCAACTCGCTCGAACTCGACTCATTTGCAGCCGTACTTGAGAGACAATGTTATGTGAGAGACTGCCTAACTTTTTGATCGATTGCCATATATCCTATAATGCAAGGTACATATTTAGCCATACGTGTTAATAGTTGACATATAGAGCTTTTCGTTCCTACCCATTGATGTTTAAAACAAGTTATGCCCATTGTCACGGCCGGAGAGTTGTCAAAAATTTGAGATATAGGCCTTTCTTTTCGTTCCTACGCACAGAGATGAGCCACTAACGCACCATTGTCGATGCTCCCACTCTAGAGCTACATTGACTTTGTCGATGACAGTCAGGAAGTCTTCATGCACATGCCCCTAAGGACCAGTGCTCTGGAGCCGCAGTCATCGCTGTTGAATCCGTGAATCGATCTAAAGAACCTGACACCAAATCTCATTGTGCGTACGCATGATGAGAAATCCTAACCTCATCGCCTGTGGAACTGGCAGGAGTCTACGTCGGAGCTCCCCAGACAGAGGAACTTAAAGAGGATCGGATCCCGAAAGATTGGCTCGAAGAAGAAAGACCGCCGTCCGTCCAAGCACCTCACCCATGAGGACTAAAATCCTACTTGTCTATTAGCCAGAGCTGAGGCACCAGGAATCCCCCTTCCCGCAGAGGGGAGGCGGATCCATAGGCTCACTGGCGGATATAGAGGGGTGGAAAGCTTTCAATAGTTACCTTGCGGGAGGGGAAAGAACTTGTTCTACGTGTGGAGGTTACTATGCTAGGTCAATTAATTGTACCAACAAAACATATATTTTATTTTGAGAAACGGTGTACAAAAGTAGACATTCGCATACCCGCATGTATAACACCCCCTATAAATGCACACACGCACACTCTATGCCTATAGGCATACTTTCAAGGGAGTGAGCCATCAGATCTTATGATAAAATGTAAAATATTTTGCCCACACCACCACTCAAGTCGCATCTCAGAAAATTTGTACTCAAGAAACTTTTGGCTTCAAATGAAACCAAAAACAAGAAAAGCTGGAAAAAGGTTGTGTGGCAGCCACCCAATGACATGAAGGACTGAAATTTCCAGCACACACAATGCATCCGACGGCCATGCTTCTTCCACTGATCCGGAGAAGATAAGGAAACGAGGCAACCAGAGAACGTCAGCCACCCCAACCACATCTGTACCAAAGAAACGGCGCTAAGTGTCTGGCTATATATACCGTAGTGACCCGGCAATGGGGGCCTCACCTGTAGCCGGCATCCTCCTCTCCTCCGATAATACAATACCATGGCCCCCGCCGTGATGGCTTCGTCGGCTACCACCGTCGCACCCTTCCAGGGGCTCAAGTCCACAGCCGGTCTGCCCGTCAGCCGCCGCTCCAGCGGCAGCCTCGGCCGCGTCAGCAATGGCGGAAGGATCAGGTGCATGCAGGTATGTCAGAGGCACAAAACTGATATGAGTTTCTTCCTCAGTACGTACAATTTACTAGCACCAAGTGTTAAGCAGTTGTGTGCATTCCATAATTTCCATCCATTCAGGTGTGGCCGATTGAGGGTATCAAGAAGTTCGAGACCCTGTCTTACTTGCCACCCCTCTCCACAGAGGCCCTCCTAAAGCAGGTAGACTACCTGATCCGCTCCAAGTGGGTGCCCTGCCTCGAGTTTAGCAAGGTTGGCTTCGTCTTCCGTGAGCACAACAGCTCTCCCGGGTACTACGACGGTCGATACTGGACAATGTGGAAGCTGCCTATGTTCGGGTGCACCGACGCCACGCAAGTGCTCAACGAGGTGGAGGAGGTCAAGAAGGAGTACCCTGATGCCTATGTCCGTGTCATCGGCTTCGACAACCTGCGCCAGGTGCAGTGCGTCAGCTTCATCGCCTTCAGGCCACCAGGTTGCGAGGAGTCCGGCAAGGCCTAAACTACAAGTTGAAACAATGGCCTATGTATGATGGTCATTTGTGAACTTCACTTTTGTCCACGACTCTGCTTTCCGACCAGAGCATATTTCTCGTTCCATATGATCTGTGTTTGTACGAACATAGGTTGTGGAGCATGCACGGCTACACATATACAACACCAGTGTGATATTTATTATATACAACAAGCGGACCATTGTCCTGCTGTTAATTCTCGGAAAACTTTCTTTATTTGGCACTGCGATGGATATGTCTCACACCTAGTTGGTGGAAGAATTCAGTATTTGACATTAAGATTTCCTTATTGGCAATTAAAAATTGTTAGAACTAATCTTGGCATATGTATCTGCATGTGTTTTTTTGTTTTGCTTGTAGCTAGTGTAGTCATATCGTCGGCTGTACACCGGCAAGATGTACGTGTGATACGTACGTAGACAGCGAGCCGTCGGCCCAAGAACGTGCATGGTGAGATGCTATTGTCGTGCGAGGCGGCGGAGGTGCGAGATGCCGAGTGCCGTGTGAAGCAGCTGCACAAGGATAAGAGCCAGCGGCCAGCAAGAGTCCAGCCGAGTCGATCAGTAAGTCTGTTGTGGCCTTGAGAAGAGGTCTAGTATTAGATGTGGTCAAGTTTGTTAGCTGCATGTCCAGATCGTGTAGCTGTTGAGAGGACGTTGCGCATGTACTGGACGTGGGCGTGCATGTAGACATGTAGTTAGGGATTAGTTGGTTAGTGGCCGGACTTAGTGGCCTGTGTGCATGGCATGAGTCTGGTCCTTTGTATATAAATATGGCAACAGGGTAATGAAAAGGATTGAGGCCGTGAGGGCTGGGGCAGAAACAATGTAGTGTTTGTTTTCACCAAGGAGAGAGCCTCTTGGCAAAGCTAGCGGCTGGTTTCTCCCTTGGTGCATGTGTGCGTGCGTGTGTGTTCTCATGTGTTCTTGAGAGAGACAAAGGGAGAAACCTTGAATTGTGAGAGGCAGCTCAAGGTAGAAGAAGAAGGTCGGCGCTGCGAGAGGAGCGGCGCCAACAAAAATTTCAGTTCCTTTACTTATATCAATTCAAAAAATTGAGTTAAAAAAATACAAAAAAATTGTGGTTTCTTTTCCATGTAACTACCATCATCGTCATTGGTTTTTGCTAGTAGAATAGAATGAAACATATTCTTCTCACAGACCCTTACCAAAGAATTTTTGTTGGTCAGTATAATAAGCATCTAACTGAACTCGATATAGCCACAGCATTCAAAACTTATTATGGAACTTTTGCGTGAGCTATTTGTGAAGGATTGTAATCATACTAGTGAAAATCAAGAAAAATCTCGGATTTGTGTCACTACTATGGAGCAACAGCTCTACATTCATTTACTCCATGAAAACAAAAGGAAGCAAAAATATTTACAAAAGAAACCAAGGAAATAGGAAAAACAACATTTACCTACTTACCTATTTATCTAATGGAGGTTACTAATCCAAACGAGGAGCTTTGGTTCGATACAAGCCTTAACTATATGTGTAAGAAGAGATGTCATGTACAAATTAACAAAACCAAGCGGGAAAGGTTGGCCTCTCCACTACGAAGATCTTGTCATTTCTAATAATATAAATATTAGTTCCAAGAGAACACCACTTCAAAGAAACAAAGTGTGTCCAAATCGTTTACATGCAGCATCAATACATTGTCTAGTGTTTCGTCAAGGGCTCCAATCAATCTACAAATAAGTCCAAATCCTTTGACTCAAATTATAGGAGAAAAATAAGTGATCTCTTTTCTCATGTGAGCACAATGGGTTTCATCTCAAGGAGAATGACAGTGCCTTCTAAGAAGCATGTTCCGAGCATTCAAGTGATAAAGCAATAGGATCTAAATTGTGTTCATTCCATCTAATCAGGTTTGGCCCATCGATGGCATCAAGAAGTTCGAGATCCTGTCACTTGCCACCCCTCTCCATGGAGGCCCTCCTCAAGCAGGTCGACTACCTAATCCCCTCCAAGTGCATGCCCTGCCTCGAGTTCAGCAAGGTTGGCTTCTTCTTCCTTAAGCACAACATGTCCCCTAGATACTATGACCGAGGATACTAGAAAATGTGGAAGCTACCTATCTTCAGGTGCGGACAACGAGCGGAGGTCCAACCGCTATTCAAGGCGGTGTGTACGTGGTTGGAGCAGGTGGCTACGGGGGTTTTTACCCAACATGGGTGGCAGCATAACCTCCGGATCAGGCCATCTCACCTTTCGACATAGGCACCGTGTCGGTCTATAGGACTCTACTATTATCGATTTGTCGGTTTTTGTTTTCTTATGGTTGTCAGACTTTTGGTGTTTCGGCTGTGTGCATCCTAGTTATGCAGAGGTTGGGTGTTGCTCATAATGCTTTATATCCACTTGATGCTACATTTTTTAGTTAATAAAATGACCCTTTATCAAAAAAACCTATCTTCAGGTGCACCAATGCCAAGAAGGTGCTCAAGGAGGTGGAGGAGGTCAAGGAGGAGTACCCTGACGCCTATGTCTGAATCATTGGCTTCGACAACCTGCGCTAGGTGCAGTGCGTCAGCTTCATCACCTTCGGGCTACCTGGTTGTGAGTCCGTCAAGGCCTTACTACGAGTTAAAACAATGGCCTATGTATGAAGGTCTTTTGTGAACTTCACTTTTCTACACGGCTCTGCTTTCCGACCTAAGCATAACTTTTGTTCTATATGATCTGTGTATGTACAACATAGGTTGTGGAGCATGGATATGTAAATTCTAGCACCAGCTACATATACAACACTTGTGTGATAATTATTATATACAACAAGCGGACCATTGTCTTGCTGTTAATTCTCAAAAAAGATTCTTTATTTGGCACTGCAATGGACATGTCTCGCAGGTAGTGGGTGTAAGAATTCAGTATTTGACATTAATATCGCCTGATTGGCAGTTACAAATTTCAGTTTCTTTACTTATAAATACAAATAATGGTTTGTTTTCCATGTCACTACTATCATCTCTATCGGTTTCTGCTAGTAAAATAGGATGAAGCATATTCTTGTCAGAGACCCTTACTAAAGAACTTTTGTTGGTCTAGGTAATTAGCATCTAATTAAAGTTTCATGAGCTTTATGTTTTATACTAGGTGGAGAATTGATATTATAGAACTTTCCCTCTATGTCTTGATGACGAGATTCCTCAAATGCTCGAGGTCTTCACACTACAAGAAATATGTCAACTTATGACCTTCTGTCAGTGACCCTCGAAGAATTGGTCATAAATTTATGACCATTTTAGACCAATTGGTCAAAAGTTGTTCAAGGGGCTTCAAACCCTAAACCATTGCGACCATTTTGGTCAGAAAGGTCGTAATTTCCTTACACAAAATGGTCACAAAGCAAACAGTGCTAGTCCGCTGCCTTATTTCTAGTTGTTAATGACCAATATAGATGGTCATAACCTTGTAGATTGTGGTGGGTTGTGATGACTAGGCGCCATCTCATCAGTTTTGCCTATGTGTCATGTCCATGTGGCAGTTTTTGCCCTAGGTTGTGAAGCAACCTATATTTCTATCATTCCCAAAATTCCCAAAAAAATCTCATAAATTCTTTGGGTCATATCTTCATCAAATATGTAAAAATCTTCCTTGCCTAGTTCAAAAATAATTCAAAAATATTCATTTTCCTATTCTGTTCAGAGTAACAGTTTGTGAAGGAAGTACCACTTTGGCATGTCCAAATAGCATCCATTTTCTACAGTGCTTTCCTATGCCCAAATAACCATCCTCCACCAAATGCCAGCTCAATCCATTCATTATTTTGAGCCGAGCTTCAACATTCGTAGTTATGTCCAGTGTGGTAGTTTGCAAAGCAAGTACCACCTAGGCTCCTCCTTTTGAGCTGAAAATTTGTGAAAACGGTCTTCTTAGTAACTGATCATCCTCAGCCAAAACTCACGCCCATTAGCCATGTACATTTCCCGTACCGCTAATCAAACACTTGGCTGCTAATTCATGTTTGAGCATCGATTGGTCTCCTCGTGAGAATCTTATGTTGTAATTTTCTTCCTAGCACCAACCTGGGGAGTGCCCAACCCACTAGACATGCCTAGGCCGCCCAGAACACATGGCAACGCCACGGTCACGCGGTGACCACGCGGCGGGCATGCGAGTTTACGCGCTCTAGAGTTGGGGCCCTCGGCCACCGCCCAAACCTCGACGTATCGCCACCAAACCATGTATTTATGATTAAATAGGTCCTTATGTAACTAGAAATGATTTTTGGAAAAAATAAATAGCAAACTATGAGGCAGCTGCAGTTCAAATTTGACCCGCTTCCAACTGAATCGGCAGAAATTTGTCTTTTTCACGAGAGGTGGATCAAAAATTTTACACCAGACCATTTTGTCAATTGTGCATTAAATATTTCCTAGTATTTTATAAAAATGATTTGGTCCAATTTTGCAACAATTATTTGGTAGTTCCTTCACAAAAAAACCTCCTTTCGGGCACTCGAAAAATGGAAAATGGTTTTTTCGTCCAACGAAAATGAAAACTTCCTTAGGCAACATTGTTTGCTATTCCAATATGCACCCTTGTGCACAATATGAGATCATTTGAACAAACTATGCCATGAATGTGGCCATAAGATTGATCATTTGGCTTGAAAGCCATGAATCTTCACACTTGATAGCTCATTTCTGAGAACACTTTTTTAAAATAATTACCGTATTACAAGTTTATTATTTTTCCTGGAAACTTGGCCACATATGATGACACAATGCGAAGGTTTCCCAATTTTTTGATTTTTTTTGAATTTTTTATGCCCGTTTGAAAATGCGGTCAAAACGGCGCGCTTGACCGTTCCTAGCTAGTGGTTGAATCTTGGAATTTTTTTGGTGTTTCTATGATTAAATAGATACTTATGTAACTAGAAATGATTTTTGGAAAAAATAAATAGCAAACTATGAGGCAGCTGCAGTTCAAATTTGACCCGCTTCCAACTGAATCGGCGGAAATTTGTCTTTTTCACGAGAGGTGGATCAAAATTTTTACACCAGACCATTTTGTCAATTGTGCATTAAATATGGCCTAGTATTTTATAAAAATGATTTGGTCCAATTTTGCAACAATTATTTGGTAGTTCCTTCACAAAAAAACCTCCTTTCGGGCACTCGAAAAATGGAAAATGGTTTTTTCGTCCAACGAAAATGAAAACTTCCTTAGGCAACATTGTTTGCCATTCCAATATGCACCCTTGTGCACAATATGAGATCATTTGAACAAACTATGCCATGGATGTGGCCATAAGATTGATCATTTGGCTTGAAAGCCATTGATCTCCACACATGATAGCTCGTTTCTGAGAACACTTTTTTAAAATAATTGCCGTATTACAAGTTTGTTATTTTTCCTAGGAACTTGGCCACATATGATGACACAATGCGAAGGTTTTCCAATTTTTTGATTTTTTTTGAATTTTTTATGCCCGTTTCAAAATGCGGTCAAAACGGCGGGCTTGACCGTTCCTAGCTAGTGGTTGAATCTTGGAAAACTTTTGATGTTTCTCTGATTAAATAGATACTTATGTACCTAGAAATGACTTTTGGAAAAAATAAATAGCAAACTATGAGGCAACTGTAGTTCAAATTTGACCCGCTTCCAGCTGAATCGGCGGAAATTTGTCTTTTTCACGAGAGGTAGATTAAAAGTTTTGACACCCAACCATTTGGTTATTTGTACATTAAATATGGTCTAGTATTTAGAAAAATGATTTGATACAATTTTGCAACAAATATTTGGTATGTTCTTTACAAAAAAACTCATTTTGAGCACTCGAGAAATGGAAAATGAATATTTCATGCAACGAAAATGAAAAATTTCTTAGGCAACATTGTTTTTCATTCAAGATACAAACTTGTGCATAATGTGAGACCATTTTTTGATTTTTTTTCATGTGTAAAAGTAGAAGAAAAACAAAAGGAAAAACACAATTATATGTGCTCTATTCTCATTGGTGGGTTTAGTTGTCACACGGATCGATGACATGGCGCCCATCCATCCGTCCAACTCTCCACCTCTCCATCCAGCCATCCATCCGCAGCCCAAACCCTAACCCGCACCCACACTCCTCCTCCCTCAGCTCCTCACCGCCGCCACCTCCTCCCAGATCCCCCTGTCCCCGACCCAGACCTCCCTCTCTCTGCCATCCCAACCCCGCCGCCGGCCTCCCCCACCCCCGCCGCCGCCGACCTCCTCATCACCCCCAGCACCGGCCATCCTTCCTTCCACCACCCCTCCTGTCCGAGTCGCCCCCTCACGAACAAATCTCGCGAGCCAATTCCCCTCCCCTCCCCATACCCCCACGCGCGTGATCCAGGCGGAGATGGACGCCGCCGCCGCCGTCGCCCCCCATCCCCACCGTCGATGGCCACCACCTCCTCTCCTCGAGGCCCAGTTCGAGCAGGCGAGGCGGACTGGCAGCCTTGGCCACACCGATCTGGCGGACACAGCCTCGATCCGGAGGGAGGGATTTGGCAGCCATGGTCATGGGGGTCGCCTCCCTCCCCCCTCCCCTCGTCGGAGCTCACCGGCGGGGCCCTGGGCTGGCGCGGCTCCCGCGAATAGAAGCCCGTCGCAGCATCGCACAACAGCAATCCCATCGCCCCAGACCGACGCACGGCGACCTCAACAACTCCGGCCAGGATGGTCACGGTCAGGGTGAGCCCCTCTTACTCGTACGCACCATTATCATGGGGATTAGTTCTTGTCGTGTGATCTGAACTGACCATTTGGCGCTCGCACTCGTGCAGTTCCACCAATACGAGGTTGTCGGGAGGGGCCTGCCGACGCCGACCGAGGAGCATCCCAGGATCTACCGCATGAAGCTCTGGGCCACCAGCGAGATCCACGCCAAGTCCAAGTTCTGGTGAGGACATGATTCAAATTCGGAAGCCTCTCGAGAATGTGTGAAGAAGAGCTATGGCCAGATCCTCGCCTTCAACGAGGTGAGCTCTTCTTCCATGCTCATTTGAGTTTACTCCGTGGTTGAATCGTAGCATTGAACAGTCCCTCGTTACTGCAGTCGATATTAACAAATGCAGTGCTCGTGTCGTGGATAGCATAACCCACCTGTGTCACACCAGATTGATTTCGATGGTTTAACATAACAAGTACAACAAGTAGATAGTTTTGTTTTCACCGTGCTAGTCCTAAACCTGACTGCAAAGCACTGTACGTAGGCACTGAAAGGCAGCTGGAAGTCTTTTATGGGAGTATATACTTCTTTTATCTATTATGGGAGTATATACTTAATAGATGGAATAAAGAGAAGAGAGTGTACTTAAACAACACTTCTTTTATGGGAGTATATAACTGTATCATACAATAGCATCAGCTCATGCATTTTCAATTCCTTGTCTAGGCGATACCGAATTGTTCTGTTCATATTTGGGGTGATTCTCGTACAGAGTTGTATTTCTCTAGGATTTATGTCTACAGAAGCTACATGTAGAATTCTGGTCTCTTACATTTTTCATAGAAAGTAAAAGGGAAAAGGTTAATTTTATGTATTAACATGGCCATACTAGAAGGTTAATTTTTTTGAAACAGATATCAAGGGTAATTTGAGTTATTTGTCATCTCCAAAAGCTAAACTGTTGTAGTTCTGCTGACCAACCTGCGTGTTTCACTTCAGGTGTGAGGAGGAGCCTGTGGCTGAGACTGCATCAGCATAGATGCTGCAACCCATCACAGCGAGTTCCTCGGCCTCTGTTACGGACGATGCAGTAGTAACTCAAGACACCATTCATGACTCGTGCCACTTCTACATTTTCTTTCTCTGTTCTAGTTACTAACGTGATTTATTCCTGGTACTTGTTGCTGCTATATTCTGATTACTTGTTGTGACCGGTATTGAGAGATTTTGGTGGTTTCTTTGAGTACATTTAACTTGTAGTTCTCCAGTATTCCTGGTTATGGTTGGTGTTTGCACCCACTCGCTGCTGTATTCTGATTACTTGTTGTGACCGGTATTGTTCAAATGATAATTACGTTGTGTTCGATTGATGTCCTGCTAGCTGCTACTACTAATTTTTACTGCCATGATGTTGATACTTCTTAGAATATGTTCAGTGCCTTAATTCTAGTAGTATTTGTTATCGAAAACATGATTGTATTGTGAGCCATCAAGCTCTTGGAGTCTTCTTAGAGCTTGCTGGTATTTACCTTTTTCCACCAATATAATATTTGCTACTATTTACTCCTCATGGTTGCTACTGTTATCCATGCCCTCATGCTTCAGGATCGACTCCTAGCTGCTTGTGTATCTATTTATTATTCTGTTAATTATTCTTTTCCTAGCTGTTCTCTGTTGGAAGGTATTGCTTTCATTTTGAATTGGCGGCCATGATAACGGTCATTTTCATTCTTCTACAGGAGCTCTAGGTTGAAGAAGTTAAAAGAAGGGAACGCTTCATCTTTGATATGGAAGGTAAATGCCATTTCAGAATCACTGCTGTAATTTTCATTTTTCAAGAAGAATTGGTTGATCTGCATGGCAAATGCATGATGATTAGGAATATGATCATGTCTCCTGTAGAATTGGATTTCTCTGGCCGTTCCGTAAACTAAATTTGGTTCAGTTAAAAAACTGCACTACCTGACAGTTTTGGGAAGCGAGCTTCTAACTGAAAAACGAGTTTGTTATGCTCATAATTTCAAGTTGGCCTCTACATATGAGTTGTAAAGCATGCTCTAAGGTTTCCGTAGAGTACTCGTTTGCTTCGTTTGGATGTATGGTTTGAGAGCAGCCGTCTATTTAGTTTGCTGTCCAGAAATATAGTACAGTTTAATGTCGGTGGTGGTCTTGTCTTAGATAGATTCTGTAGTGTATTAATCTCACTGGGTAGAGTGGCCTACTTGCACACTTTTATTGACTCGTTGGTTACTGATTACTTTCGAGCGAGTAGCACATGTCTCAAGCAACTGTAGTATTCCTTTCCCTGAATTGCTCCCTTGTTTTGCTGTGGAGTTCCCTTGTTTTGTAGTGTATTAATAGCATCAAGGATGTATGGTTTGAGAGCTCCCTTGTTTGTAGTGTATTACTTTTTGTTGACTAAATTCTCTTATGCGCTTGACTTGGCTTGACCCAGAACAGCAGCATCCTTGATGCGTACTGACCTTCACCTTGTTTTTTCTCTCGCAGGCTCGAAGGAGGCAGTATGCAAGGCACCTCCTGATGGATATTGCTTGCTGGCTTCTGCTTTTTGAATGCTTGTATTGCCGCAGCTTGTGCCGCTATTCCAAAAGTTATGTATTTGTGAACATAGGAGATAAGTTATTGATATGTGTTCGTCTGTCTAATGTTATGCGAGATAAAGTTGTGTGAGAAAGTTTTCTATACTTGTGTTATTATTGTGGGAAAGAAGTACTATTACTATACTGATTTGAGAATATTGGCTGTAAATAAAAGAGGGCTTGGCCCACTATTGGATTGTAAAAAGGCCATGTCCAGAATTTATATTGCACTCAATACTTGGGCTCTAAAAAGGCCATGGCCAAAACTATGTTGGACTTGTTTCTAAAAAGAGCAATATAACTTTCAGATTCTAAAAAGGTTGAGGCCCAAAAAAAATGGATTGTAAAAGACTGCATCTCAGAAAAAAAATCCTAATTGTTGGGCCAGGCCCATTTAGCCAATCAAAGCACAGAGGAAAAAAATATAAATGGGCTGAATTAATGGGCTCGGCCCATATAAACACCGAATTGGACCGGGCTGAATCTTGTGCCATGTCAGATTGCCACGCTGGATGCCTACGTGGCCTGGGGAGGTTGCTAGTGACCAAAACGCCACAGTAGACGTATTTTGGTCATAAACGTTTGCGACCATTCTAGAAGAAAGGTCGCTATAGTCAATTTACGATGCCCAACTTTTGACCTTATGTTTTTGGTCACAAAAAGGTCATAAATGGAAATTTGTGACCTTTCAGTGACCAATAGTGGTGGTCATAAGTTGGCATATTTCTTGTAGTGTCATGAGCAAGCAAGTTGGACGCACCCCCCACCCCCCATACCCCCTCCCCTTAGTCCTTGGGAGAGCTTTCATTTATTCATAGGTCTGTGTGCATCCTAGTTGCATGTCAATCCCTACTCCTTGTGGTATCATTGATATTAAGGCCTTCTCCATTGCCTAATGGTCAACTACATTGATGCAAGACTTTCTTTGTTCTTGACTTCTCAAACCCCAATGATTATTCTATTTTCCTTTTAAGTGCAAGGCATAGGCTTGCACTTACATCTGCATTGGTAGTTGAGTGGTTGACTAACGCAGAAATGCCTATAAGGAGTAATTTTTTCCTTATGGCTAGGTCTTTCTTAAATTGACAGTATAATTATTTTAAGATTTAAGCATTGATCAATTGTGTTAAATCCATCTAGTTGGATTTCGCTGATCAAGGGCATCAAGAAGTTCGAGACCCTATCTTACTTGCCACCCCTCTCCGTAGAGTCCCTCCTTAAGCAGGTCGACTACCTCATCCGCTCCAAGTGGGTGCCCTGACTCGAGTTCGGCAAGGTTGGCTTCGTCTTCTGTGAGCACAATAGCTCCCCCGGGTACTACGATGGAGGATACCGGACAAAGTGGAAGTTTCCTATGTTCAGGTGCACCGACGCCGGATAGGTGCTCGAGGAGGTGGAGGAGGTCAAGAAGGATTACCCTGGTGCCTATGTCATTATCAACGGCTTCGACAACCTGTGCCAGGTGTATTGCGTCAGTTTCATTACCTTCAGGCTACCAGGTTCCGAGGAGTCCGGCAAGGCCTAGACTATGAGTGAAACAATGGCCTATGTATGAAGGTCTTTTGTGAACTTCACTTTTCTCCACGACTCTGCTGCCTACCAAAGCATATTTTTTTGTTATGTATGATTTGTGTTTGTGCGAACATTGGCCGTGGAGCATGCATGTGTAAATTCTAGCACCGACTACACATATACAACACCCGCATGATATGTATTATATACAACAACCGAACTATTGTCTTGCTGCTAATTCTCGAAAAAGTTTCATTTTTTTGCACTGCAATGGATATGTCTCACAGTTGGTGAGTGGAAGAATTTAGTATTTTACATAAGGATCCCCTGGCTGGTTGTTACAAATTTTAGTTTCTTTACTTATCAATACGAAAGGTAGTTCATTTTCCATGTCACTACCATCTTCTCCATCGGTTTTTGCTAGTCAGAAATGGATGAAACATATTCTTGTTAGAGGCCCTTACTAAAAACATTTTTTGTCTACAATTTTGGATAATTAGTATCTAACTGAACTAGATGGTAACAACATTCAAAAGTAACCTGGCCAAGAACAAACATCGGGCACGGTTGGGTTATGTTAAGTAACCAACCCTCCAGAGGTGGCAATTCATCCATCGCCTCAGTAGAAATTGGAAGGTGCAACAGACTGGCCTGGTCAGGGGTTCCCTAAAAATTTGACAGAAACTTTTTCATCCAAGGAAAGGAAACGAGCCTAAACAATGCCGAAGTGGCCGAGAAGATCCCTCAATCAACTAGGCATCAAACAGCAATCGGACCGAGTCGCCTGTATATGACTTTGCGGCGACCTACGTTGTTGGTAAACAGTCTCCCGGGAGTCACTGCGACCACCTTTTCTGAGGGGGCACCCCTTCTCCCGATTGAAGAGCTTGCCTTGTACTAATCAGTAAGCTTCAAATATCGCTCCACCAGGACTACAACAAACTTGAATAGCACTGACCGGCCAAATAATATCATAACTAACGCAAGAATTGTCGGTGAGTGCCTCGGGGTTAGTAATGATGTCTTCGTCACTGATCGGCTGGCCCGTCAGTGGTACCTATCAAGAGGACTAGAGAAATAGGGATATTAATGACTGTCCACTGCCTAGGTATAAAAAGTACTCCACACAACATGACACAAACTACACAGGTAATACACAAGAAGCATGTATAAACATTGCATTTTCATATGACATCACATACACAAAGACATGTATATCTTGTACAATCCAATACAATTCTATTCGCATATATAACTGATATGTCATCTAACATTGACTTAAACTAAAGCTACCAAAATTTAGAAACTCTTGGGAATGATATCCTCTTGGGAGCACTACCGAAGAGAATAGTATCGAGTCTGTCAACTCTTGGGAATGATATCCATTCTTCGATAAGCACTCAAGAGTCCAAATATGGCTCTCATCTTACATTCGAGGAAAGGCAATGACTTTATATTAAACATGTAATACAGATATTTTTTATAAGGATGTAGTGTGTAATAAGGAATTGCAAGTTAACACGTCGACAACTTACGAATGGTGCATCATGGATGAGAGTACTATAGGCTCAATCATTGTGATTGATGGAGAATTTTAATATGCTCCCTCTGACCCCTTCTTTTTACATGTGAGGTAAGAAGGTAAGAGCTAATCATACCACTAATTAATATGCTCAACGGCTCAGATCTATTATATACTCTTACTTCTCATGTGAAAAGAGGAGGTGAGAGGGAGCATGTTAAAACTGCTCATGATTGTAAGCCTCCCATCATTTGTGGAACCCTGATGCAATCTTCTTTTGTGCAGCTCAACTAAAATGACTCATCGTCTATCTACTTGACCTTGCTCATCATCCATAGACGAACTATGTGCATGTTGTATCAGATTCCGTGCCAATCTTATTTAGTGCAATGCAACTAAAATGGGTATCTGAATCGAAATAATACTTGTTATCTATCTTAAACAGGGTCAAGATCAGAACTAAAGACAAGTATGTTGGTAGTCTTGATCAATGGAGTGAGTCCATGATCATCTATAAGGCTCTACTAAAATTCTGAGGACCATGTTTATCTTGGTAATCACACTAAAATGGCCGTATGCATCCCTGGTTGGTGTAGAGGCCGGGAAGTGAAAATCTCTCCCATTTTAAGGACACATTCCCTACTTTGTATAGATAAAAACATACATTAGCATAACAATTAGGACACGACGACCCGGGATCGAGGCATGAGACCGCCCGACGACCGGTCGCCGGCTGGTCGATCTTCGCCGCCCGCCTCTATCGCGGACAAGACTTGTATCTCCATCGGTGCGTCTTCAGGGGAGTCTGCGGCGGGGGATCCGACCTCTTCTCCCATTCGCGCGGCGGCGCCATTAGAGGGAGGGGCAGATCTAGAGATGGCGGCGACAGCAGATCTCCGTGCCAAGTCAGATGGCGAGATCGGGACAGAGAAGTCATAACGGAGGCAGTGGCAGGCCCTTTTTGCTCTTGAGGCTGATCCTGATAATTGGATCACGGGGCGTCTCCGATTCACTCCATCATCTAGATGGATGGTTTTGTTGGATCTGGAGAATGACATCAAGGCTGGGGATTACCTCCCGGACGGAGAACAGATCGAGGTATGATTTCGTTTCTCGTTAGATGACTATGTTGTCGTTGTTGGTCAATGTGTGCAGGTTGATCAGATCACGGCGGTGGAATTGGTTGATCTAACGAACACGATGAACATCACAAGCTGGGATCGACCGGGAGGGCGATTCTGGGTTCTAATCGACAGCGATGATGAAGGTGAGGGATTGATCGGACAGGCCGAGCAGTTGCCAGTGTTTACGTCGGGACCGGAGAGATCACCGGAATCTCAACGTCCAAGGGAGCGGCCTCGATCAAAAGCTCCGGTGTTGAAGAAAATTGTTAAACCTTGGATTGGCCCACTTCCTAAGGTATCTCGGGAACCTGTTACATTGTCAGATTTTATTCCGGAGTCTTGGACATTAGTCACTAGGAAAAAGAAAGGCAAGAAAGGGAAGTTATTGAGGCCGACGCCGCAGCGATCGCCGATGGTGACCTCGGTGTGCGTGATTCGAGCGGCCAGGAAGGCGCGTTTGAATTCGCTCCTCGGTCTCGATGTGGACGATGCACCGACAGCGGTCGTGGGCTCTCTGGAAGTGGGGCATACGGCCCAGCCAGAGGCCCAAGCCGAGTCGGCCGTTCTGCCTTCGTGCATGCATGTAGCGTCGAGGCCCGGGCCGATTCACGTCGTTTCGGCTAGGGTTTCTCGATCGCCTGGGTTTCCTTCACTCGGGCCGAGCAGGGCGACTAGGATCTTCGTCCCCGGCACGATGGCCGGCCGCAGAGCTCCTCCTCCTGCCGCTGGGGCTGGCCGTGGTGCCGCTCCTCCTCCCGCCGCTGGGGCTGGCCGTGGTGCTCCTCCTCCTCCCGCGAGGCAGCCGCCGCCCGCCAAGCCTGCCGCAATGATCGCAGCGGCGACTGGACGTGGCACTCCTTCAGCGAGGCAGCCTCCTGCACCACAACTCGCGGTCGGTCGAGGCGTCCTGGGTGCCGCCGCAGTGGTCGGAACCGGTCGTGGCACCCCGCCTGTCGTGGCTGGTGGTACAGGCCGTGGCTCCACTGTTGGACACACCGGCCTGCCGGCTAGGGCGAATGCGCGTCTGCGGGAGGAACCGCAGCAGCAACCAGCAGCCAAGGCACCGGCACTAGGAAGGGATCGCAGTGCGCAAGGGCGTGGTGGCTACAGTGGGTACTGTCGTGGTTCTAAGTCTGATGGTAGAATAGGGGGTAGGTATGGAGAGGCAAGATCTTAGCTATGGAGTAGTTGTGCACACAAGTGTTTTACGAGTTCATGCCCTTCTCGGAAGAAGTAACAGCCCTACGTCTCGGAGCTCGGAGGCGGTCGACTGGATTATATGTGTGAGGGTTACACGGGTGCGAACCCTTCTGCCAGTGGAGGGGGTGGCTTATATAGAGGATGCCAAGACCCCAGCCAACCCACGTAGCGGAGGGTTTAAAGTACATTAAGGCCTGGCGTTACTGGTAATGCCCTACATAAAGTGTAATCATGACCATAAAGACTACTTAATTACAGACCGTTTGGATACAGAGTAGATCTTGAACTCCTGGTGGTCGAGTGAGTCTTCATGGTCGAGTGTCTTTAGGTTCGTCGAGCGTCCTCTAGTCCGTCGAGTGGAGTACCTCTTGGTCGACTGGAAGACGGCTTCTTCTAAAAGATGTCCTCGGGGAGGGAACCTTGGACAGGTCCATGACCCTACCCTAGGTACATGACTTCATCATTAGCCCCCGAATGGATCGAGGTTTGAGTGAGGAAGGAGTTGGCAATCTTTCCGACCTGCTTTCTGGTGTTGTAAAGGTGTTTTGCTCTGGATCAATGACTTTCAAGTGAGGATGTCAACTTTCTTTCAGTCGCCTTGATCTATTCTTTACATCTATCGAGTGAACTTTACGGACTTGGAGATTTTCGAGCGACGGATCGCAGGAGATCTTCCGTCTGACAAGTTATCCTGCGGTTAGCGGATTTAGTGGGATCTGAATTTTGGGAAGCGCGCGAAGCGGAGAAGACCGCGGTACTCGGATGGGATAAGGCAGGGACGCCTCAATTCCTGCGCCGTCTTTTTCGCCACGTATCGCTTGTGTGACTGTTTCGGGATTTGACAGGATTGCCTGGGCCTACCTGTCAGCCACTCGGAAGTGACTCCATATAAGGAACCGGGCGGAGGTTTTTTGAATAGTGCCTCCTCATTTTCCCCTCCCTCGTCTCCAGATTCATCCGCTGCGCTCGCCAACTGCCCAGCGCCGCTGCTCCGTTCCAGCCTCGTCGGTGACAATGGTGAAGGAGAAAACGGCGGCTTTGGAGCGGGCGAAGAAGGCGACGGCGCAGGCGAAGGGGAGAGCGACCAGTCGGGGTGGATCCTCGTCGCGGTCCCGCCTGCCACAAGGTTGGATCTAAGGGGATTGGATCCGTTCGACCATCACCTAGAAGGATCTCGATGACCTGGCCAACGAGGGGCTGATCGAGCATGGAGCAGCGAGGCTTCCGGGGACGGAGTGGCAGCCGCAGCCTCAGGTGGGTGAGTGTGTCCTCCTAGCGACTAATGTCAATCGTGGGTTTTCTTTGCCGCCGCATCTCTTCTTTCGGGGGTTTCTGAACTTCTTCGGGGCTCAGCTCCATCACTTCACACCCAATTCTATTGCCGATCTCGCCGCTTTCGTGTCTCTGTGCAAAAACTTCTTGGGTTATCGGCCGCATTGGGGCCTTTTCAAACACATATTCACTTGCCGCTCTCAGACGGTCAAGAAGGCCAATCCGAATGACAAGAGAACCCAAGTAATAGAGATGTGTGGGGGTCTTGGGGTCCAGATGAGGAGTACGAGTGCCTTTCCAGCTATGACCCTTCGCGAGTCAGTTAGAGGGTGGCAGTCGACCTGGTTCTACTGCCAAGACCGGTCGACGCCAGGGCAGTCGACTGGGCTCCCTCCCTTCACCATGAGTCGAGTGACAAGCCATCTTCTTTGAAAGTGATTCCGGAGGAGAGGGCTCAGGTTAAAATGCTGATGGAGCGGGTAGTCCAACTCATTCGCGATGGCGTGACTGGCATGGATCTTCTGGAGGTTTTCCTTCGACGGCGTATCCAGCCACTCCAGTACCGGGGTCACCCGATGTGGTTGTACTCTGGTACTGAAGACACCACTCGGGTCCACCCAGAAGAAGTCGACGATGTCACACTGGAGAGGTGGATGACTGCCATTACGGGGAACAAGGACAACCCTCATGGAGCCAGGAGAATCCCTCCACTCGACCAATCTTATGAGACAGATAAGGTATGACCACTTATCTCCGATTGTAATCATGCTTCGTCCATTCTGTTTTGATATAGGTCAGTCGATCGACTTTTGTCTTGTTTGTTATCTTTCAGGCCACCACTGAGTTGTATTCGATGCCCAACGGGGCGCAAGCACAGACCGAGGAGGCGGAAGGGAGCGGAGGCGAAAGTCAAGAGGAGTGGGAGTCGGTCGGTGATGAGGATGATGAGGATGCAGACTCCGATGAGGAGGAGGAAGAAGAGGAGGAGGAAGTTTTGCCTCCCCGTTCTGAAAGAAGGTCCAAGCTCGCCCACAACCCTGCGGTCGAACGCGGCAAGGGAGTCATGCCTGCTGGGCAATCGATGAGACGCCCTCGGACGACTTCACCGGCGCCGACTGAGAAGGCGTCAAAGCAACCCCGAGCGGCCCCGACAAAGCCAGCGAAGGCCCTACCGAAGATGAGGATGGAGATCCCGACTGTTTCTGGGTAACAGCATAACTCATGTTTTTTCCTTTTATCATGGATATATTCTTTGTCGACTCGATCGATGATCGACTGATTTTTGAAATCGCAGTGCTGCTACTTCTGAAACTTCAGCCAGGCATGAGGATCAAGAAATGGAAGATGCTGCTACTTCTCATCCTGGTATGATCTGCGCAGTTTTGCTTTCGGTCGATTGGATCTTTATTTTTGACTTTGAACCTTTTCTGCAGCTCCACCTAGCGTTATCATCGATCTCCCTGACGATGACGATGAAGCGCCGCTGAGGCAAAGGAGGAGCAGGAAGTCGAATGCTGGCAAGACTGCTCAGGTTGCGTCAGCACCTGAACCATTGGTTTCGGAGGGGAGCAATGTTGCTCGGGCTACTGTGTCTTTTGTGGATCCGTTGACAAGTGCCCGTCCTCCGTCGTCGAGTGCTGATCCCCCTTCTCTCTTCTCCACATACCACGTCCCGGAGGACCAGGCAGGCGCTGCCAAGGAAGCCATACGCCAAGCGGGGATCATGATGGAGCAGGTGAAGGCAATCCGAGTCGCCAGCCAAGCAGCTTACGACGCGAGTTCAGCTCTTCAGATCAATGTCCAGGTTAGTTGAACACCGACTGAAAATCTTAGTGTTTGTCATCCACCCACTAGGTGTGTCAATTGGAATGTCTGTATTAGTGAGGGCATGCTGAGTGCACCCACTGGGTGTAGTCCCCGAGACTATGGTGGACTGCTTGCAGTCGACTGTAGTCTTTAAGCCTTGAACTTTCTCATTTTTACTTGTTTCACTCAAACTGGTCGAGTGGAATCATGGAACCGGTGGGGGCACGCTGAGTGCACCCACTGGGTGTAGTCCCTGAGACCGTGGTCGACTGCTGGCAGTCGGCTATGGTATGAATAATTCTTTATTTCTTTTGTGTGTGTCTAACTGCTGACAGTTAGCTGTTTCCGGTCGACTGATCGACTTTGAGTCTAGCTGATAGAACTAGTGGGGGCACGCTGAGTGCACCCACTGGGTGTAGTCCCCGAGACTACAGTTGAATGTTTAGATTCAGCTGTAGTCTTAGAAACACTAATTTTTTTTCTTTAGTCACTCGGGGAACATAGTCCAGTGCTCCGAGTGAACTTGAGTCGGTAACTGCTATTCAGTCCACTCGGCGAGGAAATCTGCTATTGCTTGGGACTTGATAGCTTTCTTTGCCTCAAATCTGATATCTAGGGGAAGAAATTCAATCGTCCATTTTGCCACTCGACCAATTGCGTCTCTGTTGTGTTGAATCTCTGATAAGGGGGCGTCGGTGACGACTGTGATGATATGGTCAGAGAAGTAGTGAGCAACTTTTTTCGTGGTCATATAAATCCCATATACATGCTTCTGATAATGAGGATATCGTTGCTTGGATGGGGTCAGGACTTCGGAAATGTAATATACTGGGCGCTGAACTTTGAAGGCTTTCCCTTCTTCTTCCCGCTCGACCGTAAGTACAGTACTGACGACTTGTCCTGTGGCTGCAATGTAAAGCAGCAAAGGCTCTTTGCTGATCGGGGCAGGAAGCACCGGCTGGGTGGAAAGCAGGGTTTTTAACTCTGCAAACGCTGCGTCAGCTTCAGGAGTCCACTCGAACTTGTCTGACTTCTTCATCAGTCGGTAAAGAGGCAATGCCTTCTCACCGAGACGAGAGATGAATCGACTTAAAGCGGCCAAGCAACCAGTAAGCTTCTGAACATCGTGCACACGCATAGGTGATTTCATTTGGAGTATAGTGCCTACTTTCCCTGGGTTTGCACGGATTCCTTGTTCAGAAACGAGAAAACCGAGTAACTTTCCACCAGGAACTCCGAATGTGCACTTGGATGGGTTAAGCTTGATATCGTACCTCCTAAGGTTGGCAAATGTTTCAGCAAGGTCAGTCAGCAGGTCGGAACCTTTCTGTGACTTGACCACTATGTCATCCATGTACGCTTCCACATTCCGACTGATTTGAGTGAGCAAACACTTCTGAATCATCCTCATGAACGTGGCTCCGGCATTCTTGAGGCCGAATGGCATGGTGACATAACAGAAGCATCCGAATGGGGTGATGAAAGCTGTTTTGATCTCGTCGGGTCCAAACAGACGGATCTGATGGTACCCGGAATAAGCATCCAAGAAAGACAGCCGCTCACATCCCGCAGTCGAGTCGACTATTTGGTCGATGTGGGGAAGAGGAAAATGATCCTTCGGGCAGGCCCGATTGATATGCTTAAAATTGATGCACATGCGAAGCAAATTGTCCTTTTTGGGGACCATGACGACATTGGAGAGCCACTCGGAGTGGTAAATCTCTCGGATAAACTCCGATGCTAGGAGCCGAGCCACTTCTTCGCCAATAGCCTTCCTTTTCTGGACGGCGGACCGTCGCAGATGTTCCTTCACAGGTTTTGCCTTCGAATCGACTCGCAGACGATGCTCAGCCAGTCCCCTGGGTACACCCGGCATGTCAGAAGGTTTCCATGCAAAGATGTCCCAGTTCTCACGGAGGAACTGGATGAGCGCTTCTTCCTATTTGGGGTCGAGTGTTGTGGAGATATGAGTCGGAGCAGCGTTGGGGTCGGTCGGGTGGATGTGAACTGGTTTTGTCTCACCGGACGACTGGAATGCTGATTCCGTAGCAGGTCTTTTGGCTCACAACAAATCACTCGGGTCCGCATTCCTCTGCTGTTCCTGCCACTCTTCTGCCACCATCTGAGCATCGGCGATCTTTGAGCCTTTCTGGAAGCACTCTTCCGCCTTCTTGCGGTTACCGTGATAGTGATCACGCCTTTAGGGCCAGGCATCTTTAGTTTGAGGTACACGTAACATGGTCGGGCCATAAAACGTGCATAAGCTGGCCTGCCCAAAGTAGCATGGTAGGCACTCTGGAAATCCACAACCTCAAATGTCAGCTTTTCTTTGCGGAAATTCTTTGAATCACCAAAATGCACATCAAGAGCAATCTGGCCGAGTGACGCGGCCTTCTTGCCAGGGATGACTCCATAGAAACTCAAGTTGCTTGTGCTCAGTCTGGACATCGGAATGCCCATCCCTTTCAGCGTCTCAGCGTACAGTATATTCAAACTGCTACCGCCATCCATCAGCACTTTGGTCAGTCGAGTGCCCTCGACGACTGGGTCGACCACCAACGCTTGCCTCCCAGGGGTGGCTATGTGCGTCGGGTGATCAGATTGGTCGAATGTAATGGCAGTCTGAGACCACTTCAGGTAATTGGGTGTTGATGGAGCAGCCATATTCACTTCTCGGTTTATAACTTTCAGTCGGTTTTTGCTCTGAACGTCAGCAAAAATCATCAAGGTGGAATTGACCTGTGGATATTCCTCGTCACTGTCCTCCTTTCCCTCAACCTTGTCCGACTCTTTTTCTTTGTCCTTGGACTGCTTCCCTTGGAACTGCTGTATCAGGAGTCGACACTGTCGAGTGGTATGCTTCGGGTAAATGAAATTACCCTCTTCGTCTTTCTTGGTGTGGATGTGACATGGTAAATCCATCACGTCATTTCCTTCCTTATCTTTTACTTTCTTGGGGTTCCAAGGCCCCTTGGGCTTCCCTTTGAACTTTCCTTGATTCAGGGCCAAGGCTTCTCTAGGAGCGGCTAGCTCGGCTTTACGCTTTTGCTTCCGACTGGAATTTCCGCCTCCGGTGTCCTGGGCGACCGACTTGTGCTTGACGCTCCGGAGCCGATCCTCTTCCTCACCATTGGCATATTTGGTGGCTATTTCCATCATTCGACTCAGAGACATGTCTCCAGTTCGACCGAATTTCAGGCTTAGCTCTCTGTATTTTACGCCCTCCTTGAAGGGCAAACTGCCTGGTGATCAGATACATTCTCTACCATGTGATGCAGTGTGATCCATCTCTGGATGTAATCCCTCAGAGTCTCATTCGACTTCTGCACACAAGATTGCAGCTCTATCAGTCCTGCTGGTCGCTTGCACGTCCCTTCGAACGTCCTGACAAACACTCGGGAGAGGTCCTCCCATGTGTAAATGTTGCTGGGTGTCAACTGATTCAGCCATGCTCTGGCTGACCCCTCCAACATAAGAGGCAGATGCTTCATGGCCACCTCGTCATTCCCGTCGTCGATCTGAACAGCCACTCGGTAGTCCTCAAGCCAAGTATCAGGCTTGGACTCACCGTTGAACTTGCTGACTCCAGTCGCCAACCTGAAGTTGGGAGGAATCACCGCGGCTCTGATGGCTCTGCTGAAACACTCTGGTCCGGAGACATGCACTCGGCTGCTGGTGGGTACATCTCTGTCATTACCCTCTTTGTGGGCCCTGTTCCGGTCGACCAAACCTTGAACGATGATGGATTTCGCATCAAATCCTGGTTCCCTAGGGTCGACTGGAATCCTTCGCCCGCAACTGTGCTGGCGTCTATCATCCTGCCGTCGAGGCACATATGATCCACCCCTCGGGGGAGGAGTGGGCACACGACGTCGATAATTGTGATCGAATCGGTGATCATACTGCTCATAGTTCCTGTACTGATCGTGCCGGTCACCACGCCCTTCACGCCTCGGGGGCAATCTAGGGCTATGAGCCGACTGGACCGTATTCGCTGCCACGGATCTGCTGTGAATCCTGTTCCGTGACTGCGATACAGCTGAATTCTGATCTCCTGCTGCCCGGAGCAAATCTTTGATCTGCATCAAGCCTCTGCCAGCCTCTGACTGGGAAGGCTGAATCGACTCTGCTATACGGGTTGCAGCTGCTAAATTCTGAATCGGAGTTCGATATACCTGAGTCGGAGGTTTAAAGAGTTGGCGTCGACTGGAGTCTGGAATCCGTTGCCACGCGCGCTCGTTGAGTGCCTGCTGAAGGTTCTCTAGTCGAGTGCGCTCAGCCAGGTTGGCCAAGCGCGCGTCCTCTAAGGCGCGAGCCTCAGGGGTTTCTCCAACGATCGGAGTGTGAAGCGCATCCATGTTCCGGCGGCGAAGCTCTTCCCTCTATTGCGAATTGAGGGGCTCGGGGAGATATTCCTCGTGGTCATGCGACGGATCGCCTCCGTCGTTGCCTCCCTCGGCGCCAGGAAAGCCGGGGGGAGCATGCGGTCCATTGACCATCAGGACCTCCGCCGCTGGATCACTGTTGTCGCACTCGAATGCAGTCTCTGCGGAGCCAGTCGACAGGTCGAACAGGCCGTAGAGAGATTCGTCAGGTTCGATTGCTGCGACTTGGGCGGTGGTCGACTGGCGAGCCACCGCGTGTCTCACCCACCGCTGAAGCCTCGACCGACCGGAGCGCTTACGCCGGCGAGAAGCGGGGAGGGAGGATGACACGAAAACCGGCCGATACTGGGTCGATAGTTCCCGCAGAAGGACGCCACGGACGCATGCTCGAAAGTGCATGGCTGCGCGGACCGGGAGCGCATCCACGTCGAGCGGAGCCTCCTGCAGCCAGGCAGAATCGTCGGCGACGAATGTGAGTGCGCCGAGACGGATCTCGCGGCCCTCAACCAAAACTCCACCGGAAACCATGATGATGGGAATCGAAAAGATTGCAACTTCTCCAATAAGTCGCTAAGACACCTGCCCCAAGGTGGGCGCCAACTGTCGTGGTTCTAAGTCCGACAGTAGAATAGGGAGTACGTATGGAGAGGCAAGATCTTAGCTATGGAGTAGTTGTGCACACAAGTGTTTTACGAGTTCAGGCCCTTCTCGGAAGAAGTAACAGCCCTATGTCTCGGAGCCCGGAGGCGGTCGATTGGATTATATGTGTGAGAGTTACAGGGGTGCGAATCCTTCTACCAGTGGAGGGGGGTGGCTTATATAGAGGATGCCAAGACCCCAGCCAGCCCACGTAGCGGAGGGTTTAAAGTACATTAAGGCCTGGCGTTATTGGTAACGCCCTACATAAAGTGTCATCATGACCATAAGGACTACTAAATTACAGACCGTTTGGATACATAGTAGATCTTGAACTCCTGGTGGTCGAGTGAGTCTTCATGGTCGAGTGTCTTTAGGTTCGTCGAGCGTCCTCTAGTCCGTCGAGTGGAGTACCTCTTGGTCGACTGGAAGACGGCTTCTTCTAAAAGATGTCCTCGGGAGGGTACCTTGGACAGGTCCATGACCCTACCCTAGGTACATGACTTCATCAGGTACAGCAGAGATGGGCAGAATTATAACCAGTATGGACAGTGGGGAGATGATGGATATGATGCTTACGGTGAGGGACGACACCGTGGATCTTCTTCCGGTGGTGGCCATGGCTCTGATAGGTATAATGATGAGGAGAACGGGCGTTTTCAAGGTCCGCCCGGTAATTTTGCTGAAGGTGTTGCCGGACCCAGAAATCGGTTCGGAGGAGGATATCGTCGCGGTGGGAGAGGGAGACGCCCACCACCGCCCCGACACTACCCACCGCCACCACCGCCTGCTATGGAGTTGACTGCGGGGGAGGAGATCGACCACGTCGCGCCTGAGGTGAGAGAATCACCCACACTACCCGCGGCGGCAGTGGAAACGGTTAGGGCTTTGGCCGCAGTGCAGGTTCCGGTGAGTCTGGAGAAACCGGAGGGAGAAAAACTCTCAAAGTGGGCGATTAAGAAGAAAAAATTGCCTTTCTATAGATGTGGTGAACTGGGTCATTTCGTCACAGAGTGTACGAATGAGCTCTGTGATTATTGCCTCCGCTCCCAGCATGTCACCGGGGACTGTCCTATCCTTTCCGGTCCTAAGCCTGGCATTAACATTTTTGGGGTCTCCTGTAAGGAGTTGATGTTCTTTGAGACACCGGAGGTGGACCTGTTACCGCAGATGGTTGAGAGTTCCTTCTCGGTAGTAATCAAAGTTACTAATGGACAGTTGACTGAGGCTCAGATCGTGAGACAGCTTCGTGAATTAGTTCCAGGTAATTATCATTGGCATTTGGAGCAGTTAGAAGGTCAGACTTACAAGGTAGACTTTCCCACTAGAGAGGATCAGATGCATTTTCTTAAGTGGGGTTTATGCAGAGTTGCAAGCACAAACATTGTTATTGCTTTCGACGAGTGGAAGCGGGACGAACCTGAGGGTACACCTTTAGAGAAGGTGTGGGTACGTTTCTATGGCGTGCCACCTAAACTGGTAAAACACTTTTTGATTGCTTGGAGTTTGGGTGCAATGATTGGTAAGACAGAAAAGGTTGACATGCCATTCACTCGTGCACATCGAGCGGCAAGGTTGTTGGTCAATGTTGCGAGTATTGAGCACATACCAGATGTTGTCAGATGGACATATGCTGGAGTCACTTATGTCTTAGAGCTTGAGATCGAGGATACTGCAGTTTCCCAGGATGGGGATGAGACACAGGACATGGATACAACTGAGGGAGGCGGTGCGACCGGAGATCATGATAAGGGGGCCGATGATACACTGTCGGAGTCGGACAAGGGGCCTGCACGTCCAGATAGGGTAGATAATTCTACCAAAGAGGCGCCCCCGTCCACTGCTCCGATGAACTTGCTCCGTTTTGGCTCCTTTGCACCGGGATCTGCTCCTAGTCGGTTGTGGAGCACTAGGGTCGAGGCTGACGACCCGGCGGAACTTGAGCTACCACCAGTGCCGAGTCTTGCCGGGGAGGTGACGACCGCGGAGTCTACACCTAGTGTGAGGGGGGACTATGTTGGTCCGGCCGTGGGTATGGGGGGCCGTGGGCAGGAGGCCCATAGCATCCAGCTACCTACACCTGGCTTATCTTCGCTGGGAGGGGCGCCTGGACAGGAGCTCTATGGCGTTCCTCCCACTCCGGCGTCTTCGGTCGAGCTGGGGGTCGGGTGCGGGAAGGAGTCCCGTGCTGCAACCCCTCCACAGGATCATTCAATCCAAGATGGCGAGCTGGGGGTGAGATGCGGGAAGGAGTCATGCGTCGTAACCCCACTGCAGGTTTATACCGACCAGACTGGCTGTGGGACGACGCTTTCCGTGGAAGAGAGGGAGGGTGTGACCAGTGAGCAGGCGTCACCACGGTCCCACCTTCCCCTGTCCTCGGCTGCGGAGGCCCACCTTCCTGCGCCCTTCCCTTCTTCACCGACGATAAGGGAGGGGCGGGGGAGTCCTGACTATTTTCCTCGCGAGAGGACGACAGAGGAGCTCATCGCTTTTGGAGGGATAGTGGATCCGGTGTCGGCTGGCAGGCGTGTCATCAACACGATCCAGGGACAGCCAGATGCGGACGACTTACAGCTAGAGCGTGCCAAGAGGGCAGCCATGCTCCGTCACACTGAGACTACCGCAGGTGCGTCTTTTGATAAAAGTTGTTCAATTTTGCACTTCTCTGAATGAAATAGTTGATAAGGCAAACGACTTAGGTATTTCTTTGGGATCAAATGAAACCGAGGTCGTCAAATCCGTTAATGATCTCTTAGACTTAGAAGCGGAGAGGGTATCTGAGATCATTCGTAATCTTGCCACTATCCAGCCTATGAATGACAATGACATGAATAACTTAGGGATTAATGATCTAGCAAATATTTGTAATAATATGTTGCCTACTGTCGAGGCTGAGGATGAGGAGGATGTTGAGATCACTGAAACGGCAGAGCCTATCTTGATAGAGGAGGCACTGACTGGCATTGATAATAATATCATCCCGCATGGTGTTGAGGAGAAGCCCAAACGACCCTGGAAGCGGAAAATTTATCCTACTTCGGCAGTACGAAGAAGTGCTAGAGTTAAGCTTAAGAAAAAAATTGATGATGATTTATGAAAGGACTCTTTTGGAATAGCAGAGGTCTAGCGGACTTGGCTAAACAAAGATTCTTAGCAGAGAAAACGTTAGAGCATCACTTAGACTTTTTTAGCACTTTTAGAAACGGGACGAGATAATTTCACATCCCAATTTCTTCAAACCCTCTCTAGTGGTATCGATTTTGACTGGCACATTTTACCTCCTAGGGGACGATCCGGCGGGATTTTACTAGGCGTACGATGTGAAACGTTAGAGGTGCTTAATGTGGTTCATGGTGATTTTTTGGTTAAATTCAGGGTAAGATCAAAATTGGATGGGTTCCGATGGTCGCTTGTTGCGGTATATGGGGCAGCACAACCTGAATTAAAACCGGATTTTCTGGTAGATCTAGTGCGGATTTGTGGAGATGAGAATTTGCCGATACTAGTCGGGGGGGGGATTTTAATATCATTAGGAGGAGAGAAGAAAAGAATAATGACAATTTCGATGGGCGATGGTCTATGATGTTTAACATGATTATCGAGAGCCTCAACTTGAGAGAAATTGAGCTCACTGGTAGACAGTTTACGTGGGCCAACTCGCTACCTATCCCGACTTATGAAAAGTTGGATAGGGTACTTGCTAGTGTGGAGTGGGAACAAAAATATCCGTTGGTGTCGGTTCATGCGATGCAGAGAGCAATCTCGGATCATACACCACTCTTTTTAGATTCGGGTGAGGCTACCCATGTGGCAAATAAAAATATCTTCTCCTTCGAGCAAAGCTGGTTTGAACGAGAAGGATTTATGGAAATGATTGCACGTGAGTGGGCTAAGCCGGTGATGGGAAGGACGCATGTCGAGAGATGGCAGAATAAAATTAGACATCTACGACAATTTCTGAGAGGATGGGCCAGAAACGAGAGCGGACTTTATAAGCAAGAAAAAGAACGTCTCACTCAACTTATTGAGGCCCTGGACGTAAAGGCTGAGACCACTCTCCTTTCTGTTAATGAGCATCGAACCAAGTCCGAGGCTGAGCAAGGCCTACGAGCTCTCCTGAGAGAGGAGGAGCTCAAATGGGCGTTGCGTGCGAAAACTCTTAAGGTTGTCCAAGGGGACGACAACACACAGTTCTTCCATATGGTTGCAAATGGTAAACATAGGAAGAAGAAGATCATTCAGCTTGAGCAGGACGAAGGCACCATTGTGGGCCATGACAATCTGAAAGCGTATATTTCCAACTATTATAAAAACCTCTTTGGTCCCCCCAATACTTCCACGGTATCTCTTGATGAGTCTGTGATCGATGATATACCTCAATTGCAGGCAGCAGAGAACGATGTTCTCTCTGCACCGTTTACTGAAAAGGAAGTGCATCTGGCCATAACCCAAATGAAGCCGAATAAAGCACCGGGACCAGATGGGTTCCCAGCTGAATTCTATAAGAAATGTTGGCATATCATTAAAGATGATCTTATGCCTATGTTTCATGATTTTTTCGATGGCCATTTGGAGTTGTTTCACCTCAACTTTGGTACGATAACGTTGTTACCTAAGAAGAATGAGGCGGTTCGGATCGAACAATTCCGGCCCATTTGCCTGCTGAATGTGAGTTTTAAAATTTTCACAAAGGTAGGGACCAATAGATTGACACAAATTGCTCACTCAGTGGTTCAACCTAATCAAACAGCTTTCATGCCGGGACGACACATACTAGAAGGAGTGGTCGTCTTGCATGAAACACTTCATGAGATTCACTCGAAGAAACTAGACGGGGTTATCTTCAAAGTGGATTTCGAGAAGGCCTATGATAAAGTAAAATGGCCTTTTCTTCAGCAGGCAATGCGTATGAAGGGTTTTAGTGAAACCTGGAGGAAACAAGTGGATACTCAAGTCCAGAAGGGTAGTGTCGGAATTAAGGTGAACGATGACATCGGTCACTACTTCCAGACGCATAAGGGGTTGAGACAAGGGGATTCCATGTCACCTCTTCTGTTCAATATTGTGGCAGATATGTTGGCCGTCATTATTGGCAGGGCTAAGCAGCATGGTCATGTAGAGGGTCTAGTTCCTCATCTAGTGGATGGAGGGGTGTCCATTCTACAATATGCTGATGATACTATTCTTTTCATGGAACATGACTTGGCTAAGGCACGAAACATGAAACTTATTTTATGTCTATTCGAACAATTGTCTGGCTTAAAAATCAATTTTCATAAGAGCGAGGTGTTCTGCTTTGGGAAGGCCAAAGACGAGGAACATACATACAGACAATTGTTTGGATGTGATTTAGGTGCTTTACCATTCAGTTATTTGGGTATTCCGATTCATCACCGTAAGCTGTCCAATAAAGAATGGAAATGTATTGAAGAACGAATTGAAAAAAAACTCAGCTGCTGGAAGGGCAAGCTGATGTCATATGGCGGTCGGCTAGTTCTGATTAACTCAGTTCTGACCAGCATGCCAATGTTTTTACTTTCATTCTTCGAAATTCCGAAAGGGGTCCGGAAGCGACTTGATTTCTTTAGATCTCGTTTCTTTTGGCAGTCTGATGAGGCCAAGAGGAAATACCGCCTCGCGCGATGGGATATCTTGTGTAGACCAAAAGATCAAGGGGGGCTTGGTATTGAGAACTTGGAAATTAAGAATAAATGCCTTATGAGCAAATGGTTATACAGGTTAGAGACAGAGCCGGAGGGCATGTGGTCTCAAATCTTGCGTAATAAGTATTTGCACACGAAAACGCTTGCCCAGGTTACCATCAGACCCACTGACTCGCCGTTCTGGAAGGGAATTATGAGAGCGAAGGACATGTTCTTTCGTAGGGTCAAATTCTTGGTTGGCAACGGGATGTCAACAAGATTTTGGGAGGATACGTGGCTAGGAGAGACACCTCTGGCCTTACAATATCCTACCCTCTATAATATTGTGCAACGAAAGGAGGAGTACGTAGGTATAATCCTTCAAACTATCCCCTTAAATATCCAGTTCAGACGTACGTTAGTGGGTGAGAGGTGGACAGCCTGGATGCATTTGGTTCGGAGGTTGATTGAAGTTCGACTCTCCGACATGCCGGACTCAACAAAATGGAAGTTAACTAAAAATGGGATATTTACTGTGAAATCTTTTTATACGGATTTGATTAATTCTGGACCCCTCTCAAGGTCTTTGCATATTTGGGAGGTTAGAGTTCCTTTGTGGATCAAAATCTTTATGTGGTTTGTTCACAAGCAAGTTATTCTCACAAAGGACAACCTTCTTAAGCAGCGATGGGTAGGAAACTCGCGGTGTTGTTTTTGTGCTCAGGATGAGACAATACAACATTTATTTATTGATTGCCCACTTGCCAAGTTACTTTGGAGAACGATTCATATAGCCTTTAATATCAATGCTCCGGTAGATATTGCGTCTATGTTTGGGACGTGGTTAGCTGGGATTGAACAGAACATGGCAGCTCATATTAGGATTGGAATATGCGCGCTATTATGGGCCATATGGAACTGCAGAAATGATATGATTTTTAACAGACGACACAACTTAACTTTTTTGCAGGTTATCTTCAGAGCTACAGCTTGGATCCGTACGTGGTCCTTACTCACTCCTATGGACTCCAGGGAGCCTTCGGTTACTGGGTGCAACCAATGGGAGATGGTGGCTCGGGGTATATTCAACCGGTTCGGATGGCGTTCGCACAATAGGATAGGAGTCTAGAGAGCTTATCCTTATTTTTATCGCTCCGGTTGTCTTTGCCAGCTTGTATTTCCCAGTTTTTGTTTTTTTGTTTTGCTCCGTTTGCGAGCTGTAAGACAATCACGACGCTACTTTCTGGATTTTTAATAAGAGGGCCGTATGCATCATCATGATGCAGAGGCCGGGGGCATATGCCTCCATTTCCAAAAAAAAATCTATAAGGCTCTACTACAATTGTAAGGGAACATCCATGACATGCATAGCTTATGAAACTGTAACATTACTATAAAGGAATGGAGCTCAATGTTGCAGCCACCACCGGGACCCAATACCGAGGAGCGGGAGACACGGCGGGCAGCATGGCAGATGGCAGGGCAGAGTAACCCTGGCACCTGGCGGCCGACACAGATTACCGGGTGGAGGAAGGGGAGGATAAGTCGAAGGCCGGCGGGAGGGAGGGACTCGACGACGATAGTAATTGTAGGGATTGGCGAAGGGGAGTGGACGATGGATTATAACAGGATGTGTACAACACAACACTGGCGGCCTTCAAGACCATAGGGTCAGACATGAGACGTCTACACAAACGGGTCAGATATAACGGTTGTGCGGTGATTACAGTCGATCCGACTGGATCATCAGGACGACTTATCAATGACGTGTCAAAGTTAGACCAGTTTGTGATAATCATCGAGCCGAAGCCAAAATTTGTTATCCCTGACGAGTGACGAGTGGCCGGTCGGTTATAAAGCTCATCACTGGTGCGTGGTCAATGAACGAGCAGTGTTGTTCGGATCTGTAGTAGTGCAGAAAGAACCACAAATTCCATGAGTAATGACTCCATTCTAGTAAGAAGTCCATATCAAAGATACCATGGGACATAACCTTTGTTATATAATTTACTCAAGTGTTTTGTAAGCAATGCTTGGTTCTGAATCTGGCGCTTAATGATACCCGTACCACCGTTCCCCGTCGGTCTACATACCAGATGGCATACCGACAATGACTTCTTTGGGCTATCAACGTTGCCATGCCAGAGACATTACTGGTCAATTCTCATTATATCATGGGGTCTAGAGACCACAAAGATAGTATATTGGCCTAGATGAAATGGCAGACCTCAAATTTTGCAATATGGCATCTTGTGAGAGAAGAGAAGAGCTAGCTAGCAATCTCCTTTCCATTCTAGCAACCAACGGCACTATGTCCGGGATCTTGGGCCTATAGTGTACCCATGGGTAAACGAAGGTAAGTGAAAGGCATCTTACCCACTTGACACTCAAAACAAACTGGCCAAATGAGAAGCTTCATCATCAATCAAATTGATAAGCACCATGGAGTACGAAAATTCACTTTCAAATGAATGGATTTAGCAAAAGTTTGTAACATTTATTTCAGGGCCGGAAGCTAAGAATCAATATCCGGCATAACCAACAACATATCATCAGCATACTGCGCAATTGGATAGTCCGGATCATGAGGTGGCGTTGGAAAATACAGCTCCCCACGAATATACATGTCGTCGAGAACAGATTGAAGTAAATCTGCTGGCAAGACAAATTGAAGTGTTAACAGTGGTACTGAATCCCATGTTTGCATTGTACTGCTTAACGAGGCACACCATTCAAAAGGATGTAAGGTGTTCGAGAGGATAAGATCTCCTTGATCCAAAGCTCTCCATTTCTCATCAAACCTTTAAACTTTAAAATTTGCAGGATAGCATCGTGTTCCATAGTGTCAAACACTTTCTCAAAATCCACCAATGCCATATGCTGCCACATGGCATGATATTTGCCTTTTGACTTTATATTTCATTAGAAATTCAGCTCTGGCCAATCAGAGGACGACATGTGTCATATTCCTTTTCAGAAAAAAATCCTAAAACCTCTCAAATTTTGAAGAAAAAAAAATCAAATCAACCATAGCTTCAAATTTGATGAAACTTTTGGCATATTGTTCATCATGAAGCCTCGGATGCAGAGGCAAATGCATCGATGGACACAATACCTCGTCAGGAGAAGATATCACCGCGACACATCGATGACCGAACGTTACAAACCGATCACTGATCAAAGACATACATCCCCACAAAAAAAGGACTGGAGTATAAATTAATAAACTTCTCGTACTTATGATCGTCTCTAATTAATTAAGAGAACTGCTTGTTGGTGGCGAAGGTCTGGCCGAAGCCCCAGCCGGCGGGAGCGGCGTTGGGGAAGGTGAGCGTGTGGCCGTCGGTGCTGGTGACCTGGAACGAGAGGCTCTGGCCGGTGAGCAGCGCGTTGGACTGCCAGTTGACCCCCCAGTTCCTGGACATGGGCATCCACCCCGTCCTGGACCCCTTGATGGACACCGACCGGATGGACCCGACGCCGCCGACGTTGCTGACGAGCACGAGCTCGAAGTAGTCGTGGCCGTTGACGGTGAACCTGACGCCGCCCTTCTTGGCGCAGGGCACGCGCTGGTAGAGGACCGGCACGATGCCGCCGCGGTAGACGCCGATGTTGAGCCAGGCCGGCTCGGCCATGTCGAAGTGCTGCCGCGGCGGGTTGCACCACCCGCCATCGTCGTTGGGGAGCGCGTAGTTGGGCGGGCAGAGGTTGGTGGCCGTGATGGTCACCGACGCGCCGCGGATGCAGAACCGCGGGTCCGCCGCGTAGTCGCACCTGATCCGGTAGCACTGCCCGCAGGAGGCGCCGTCGTTGAACAGCGCCGTGCTCAGCGCCGCCGTGCTCGTGCCGTACCCCGTCGAGTACAGGTTCCCGTACCCGCATGCCCCACCTGCACGCATCGCATCATCAGCTTCTTTCTGTGTGTTCATCACGATCGAATGAAGTTGACTACTCCTGCGTACGTACCCATGGTTCCCGAGGCGTCGCTGCCGCCGTAGAAGGTGGCGAAGGCCCTGCTGACGCCGGACGCCGAGAAGCCGGAGGCCGTGCTCCAGAGCAGGCACGTCGCGACCGCGAACAGCCCAAGGAACCGGGCAGACGGTCCAGCAGCTGACGTCCCCATGTTACAGAGATCAATGAAGCTTGTGGTATCGCTAATGGCCGGACATGACAGGCAGATCTAGGAGTTTAAATAGCCATGCCTTGCACTGCACTGGGGCCGCCCTGGGGGATGGAAGCCCGGACGAGGCTCTGCTGGCGCGTTGCGAGGGGCCGTGCCCGTGCATGCATGTGGGCGTGCATGCACATATGCGGGTGGAGTGTGTGCTCTTTCGGGAGCTGAGGTGACGGGGACACGAGCTCGATCGGTGGCGGTGCTGGCGAGCGGCATTATTGGCCCAGGCCGACGCATGGAGGCTCGTGGGAGATTCTAACGGGAGAGCCCTGCCCATGTTCCCGGGTCAATAAACTGTTGGGCGCCTCTGACCTGTGTCGGGTCGAGGCTGGATGGGTGCATGCGGGATGCGGCGTTTAATTTGCATCTGTCGGCGCCACTCCCCTCGCGTAGATCCGGGCTTCGTGTATTCCCCTGTGCTGCACAGTCAAATTCGGCGCTTGTTTTGGCCGTGGGTACACAAGGGGAAAGTGCTTCCTTGGATTTTCATAGGGCCCTTTTTTTCCGGTGAGAAACAAAAAAGATCCCCAGGAATTAATATAGTCCGGGTTCACTGAGTTCAAGATCAAATCCAAAGAAATGATGGCGCTATGTTTGGATGTCTGTATTGAAGGGCTCTGTATCGGCAAAGATCTAACATCTGGTGAAAAAACGTCCCCTTTCCCTCGTGTCGCTCCTGAAAGCGACCGAGGGGCCGCACCCGCCGCCGCTGGCTACTAGGCCTCCTCCCCCCTCCCCTCCCTGCCGCCGGGCAAAGCCCAATAGGTGCTGGCGACGGTGAGGTCCGTGAGGGAGTCCTGGATTAGGGGGTATTCGGACAGCCGGACTATATACTTTGGCTGGACTGTTGGACTATGAAGATACAAGATTGAAGACTTCGTCTCGTGTCCGGATGGGACTCTCCTTTGCGTGGAAGGCAAGCTTGGCGATTCGGATATGTAGATCTTCTTCTCTGTAACCGACTCTGTGTAACCCTAGCCCCCTCCGGTGTCTATATAAACCGGAGGGTTTAGTCCGTAGAACAACAACTATCATAATCATAGGCTAGCTTCTAGGGTTTAGCCTCTACGATCTCGTGGTAGATCAACTCTTGTAATACTCATATCATCAAGATCAATCAAGTAGAAAGTAGGATATTACCTCCATCAAGAGGGCCCGAACCTGGGTAAACAACATGTCCCCAGCCTCCTGTTACCATTAGCCTTAGAAGCACAGTTCGGGACTGATAGCATCTACTGGTGGAAATCTCACTCAAGTACAAGATTGGGTTCGGGTTACAAGCTCTCAGAGCCGAATAAGAAGGAAGTTGGGAAAGAGGGGAAAAGAGAGCCACCGCCGCCAGTTCTGATCCATCTATGGATGAACCCTAGCGGAGCCCTTGCTGCGCCTTAAGTAGTCTTCTGCCTGTTGGTGGTTGGGCCGCTAACCCAGTCAGGGCCTGTTACTCGGGTATTGGGCCTCCAGTTACGGACGGGCCGGCTTTGTACCCCTTCCTGGCCCTCACCACTCTGCTCTTGCAGGCCTGTAGCTGGAGTGTTGCTGACAATCCCCTCTCCTTGAAAAATGGCTTGTCCCCAAGCCGGTGCATCAGGGAATCACTGTCGAAGGCGGTCGAGATCTTCCCACTCGGTTTTGTCTTCGGTAGAGTGCGACCAGTGCACGAGACCTTGCTTGATAGGCCCGCGCCCGGACTACTTGTCACGAAGGCGGAGGACGCGCAGCGGTACCCAAGCTGGGGCACGCGGAAAGCGCCGGTGCAGATCCTCCAAGTCCTCCCAGGTGGTGTCGTCGGCCTGCGCCCCGGTCCAACGAATCTCGTCTTGGCGGACCATCTTGTTGGCCTTCTTGCGCCAGCGGTATTGAAGGACCTCCAGAGGAACCTGAAAAGCCATCGCGTCAGAAGGAAGGGCTGTCGGTTGCTGTTCCGGTCGGAGATGGGACACACGGAACACGGGGTGAACCAAAGAGCCTTCAGGTAGCTGGAGACGATATGCCACTGCTCCAATTTTGGCCAGCACGGTGTAGGGGCCGAAGAATTTAAATGCGAGCTTGTGACATGCTCGTTGAGCCACCGAAGTTTGTACATATGGCTATAGTTTCAAGAACACTCGGTCTCCAGGTTGAAAGACACGGTCCGACCACTTCTTGTCCGCTTGGTCTTTCATCCGATGTTGTGCCCGATGCAGGTGTTGCTTGACCAGGTCGAGCATCAGTTGGCGCTCTCTAGCCAGGCCCGGACGTCCAAAGGCTGGCAGTTGTCAGTAGAGACCAGGCCAAGTGAGTGTGGCTCCCTACCATACAGAACAGCAAACGGCGACTTGCCCAGACTGGAGTGTGTACTCGTGTTGTACCAAAATTCCGCGAGGGACAACCATTTGCACCATTGTTTCGGGGCTGCCTGGGAGTAGCAGCGTAGGAAGGTCTCGAGGCACTGGTTGACCCTTTCGGTCTGGCCATCCGTCTGCGGATGTCTTGCTATACTTAAGAAAAGTTCATTGCCCGTGATCTTGAATAGGTGCTGCCGAAACTTACTCGTGAAAAGAGGATCCCGGTCGGATATGATGTACTTTGGCATTTCGTGATGCTTGTAGACATGGTCCATAAACTGTTGTGCCACTGTCTGAGCGGTGAAGGGGTGAATCAGGGGCACAAAGTGGGCATACATGGTCAGCTTGTCCACCACCACCATGATGCAATTGTGACGCCCTGATGTAGGAAGTCCAATAAAATCCATGGTGGTCATCTCCCATGGTTCGCCTGGAATGGGAATTGGTTGGAGCAGCCCCGGGTACTTCACTCTATCTGGCTTCGCCTGCTGGCATATGGTACATGTGCGCACATATTCCCTGATGGAACGACGAATTCCCGGCCAAGAAAAATGCTGCTTGATTCGGGCCAAGGTAACAGGGAATCCCGAGTGTCCTCCCGTCGCAGAATCATGCAGGGCTGAGATAATTTTGTGCTGCAGCTCGGTGTTGTGCCCCAGCCAAACTTTTCCTTTGTGGTGCAATACTCCTTGGTGCAAAGAGAAAAATCCTTGCTGCTCCCCAGCTGCCAAACTTGTAACTAACTTCTGACACTGAGGGTCGGTGGCGTAGCCTTTTTGCAGTTCCTCGAGCCAAGATGCCTTACATTCAGTCAGAGCCGCAGCCTCTTCCCAGGTTTCATGAGCCCGCCTAGATAGTGCGTCTGCTGCTTTGTTATCTTCTCCCTTTTTGTACATATTCTATACTGAAGACCCAACAACTTAGTAAAGGCCTTGTGCTGCCAGACAGTGGTGAGACGCTGCTCCTCCAGGTGTATCAGGCTCTTCTGGTCCGTTCGGATCTCAAACTCAGCCACTTGCAAGTATGAGCGCCACTGATCTACCGCATGCAGTATGGCCATGCACTCTTTTTCATAGGTAGAGAGGCCAGCTGACTTGGGGCCCAAGGCCTTGCTGAGGAAGGCAATTGGGTGCCCATCCTGCTGCAGCATTGCCCCAATGCCCTTGTCACAGGCATCAGTCTCCACCACAAAGACCTTCTCGAAGTTGGGCAGGGCTAGGACTGGCGCTGTGATAAGTGCCTGCTTGAGAGTTTCAAAGGCCTCTTGGGTTTCGGCTGTCTAGATAAACACGGTCCCCTTGCGGAGCAGCTGGGTCAAGGGTCGACAAATCATTCCAAAGTGGCGGACAAACTTACGGTAGTATCCGGCGAGGCCGAGAAATCCTCGCAGTTCCTTGACAGAGACTGGGGTTGTCCACGAACGAACTGCTTCAATTTTATCTTGTTCAGTCGCCACCCCCTCAGCACTAATGCGGTAGCCCAGATACGAGATTTGCTGCTGTGCAAAGGAGCACTTGGACTCCTTCACCTGCCATTGATCCTTGCGAAGTAATCCCAAAACTTGCTCGAGGTGCTTCAAGTGATCTGCCCACGTCTTGCTGAACACCAAAATATCGTCAAAGAAGACCAGAACAAACTCTCGCAGGCCCGGGGACAGAGTGACATTCATCGCTCCTTGGAAGGTGTATGGTGCATATGCTAGCCCATACGACATGACTTTATACTCGTAGTGCCCACTGTGAGTCCGGAACGCTGTTTTTGGTGCCTCTCCTTCGGCCAGCCTGATTTGGTGGTAGCCCGCTCGAAGATCGAGTTTGGAAAACCAGCAGGCCCCGGCTAACTCGTCAAGGAGCTCGTCGATCACTGGTAAGGGATATTTGGTCTTGCAAGTTATCGCATTGAGTCGACGGTAGTCCACACACAATCGCCATGTAAGATCCTTCTTTCTGACCAACACAACTGGGGATGAAAAGGGACTATGACTCAGCTGGATGATTCCTTGCTTCAGGAGCTCTGCCACTTGCTCCTCAATTTCTGTTTTGAGTGCTGGAGGGTACCGGTACGGTCGAACAGAGAATGGTTGTGCCCCTGGTATCAGGGGAATGCGGTGATCGCAAGCTCGGGCTGGCGGCACGCCCCGGGGTTCAGCAAACACATCCCTGTACTTATCGAGCAAATCCTTAACTGGAGGTGGCAGCATCTTTTGCTCGGTCGGCTCCAATTGATACAGCTGCATGATTAAGAGGCAGGCATTGTCCTTACACAAAGCTTGGAGCTGCATTGACTAAATCAGCGCACACTAGGGGCCATTGTTGGGAAGCCCCTGTAATCTGACTGTGCTCCCTTGTTGCTTGAACTCTATGTATCGCTTCACCCAGTCCACTTGCATCGGGCTGTGACTCTCCAACCAGTCCATGCCAAGGATGATATCATAGCTCCCCAATGGCAGCACCTTCAGATTGTTATAGAATTGCTGACCTTGAGTCCACCATGCACAGTTAACCACTTCATGAGTGCACATCAACTCACCCCCATCTGCTACCTTAACTCTGAGATGCTGCGCCAATGGTGTGGCCTTGAGTTCTCCCTGGATCAGGTCTTGCTTGATAAAATAAGAAGAACTGCCTGAGTCAACGAGCACAAGCACCTGGGTTTCCCCGATCCATCCCTGCAACTGCAACGCTTTTGGCGACGCTATGCCATCCAGCGCGTGACAGGGAATCGCTGCACAATTTGCTTTTTCCCCATCTTGCTGATCGTCATCTTCGGGTGTGGTGCTGTCCTCGGTGTCTAGCATTTGCAGTAGCTCTTCTATGACATGGAGAGGCACGGAGGCTGGGCAGCGGCGATCGCGTTCCTACCGCTCCCCGCACGTGAAGCACAGACCCTTCGCCCGTCGGTAGGCGCGAAGAGCTGCGACCTTGTTGGCATCTTGCGCCGGCCTTGCCGCCTTGAGCGCCCGGCGATCTTCCGCCCCGGCCAGCCCTCCTCCGTGAGGAAGAGTAGTCGCCACAGGCAGGGCCGCCGTCGTCTTGGTAATACGCGGCGGCATGCTCTCCAGGCGACGTGGTCGGTCCCTCCGAAGGCCCTCGGTCAGTTCCTCTTGCAGAAGAGCCAAGGACCCCGCCGCTTTGAGATCCACCGACCACTGAATCAGCACGACCGCTCGGATGTCATCGCGTAGTCCCTCCACAAACCTCGTCAAGAAATACAACGGGTGAACTGCCTCTGAATATGATAGTAAATGATTCATAAGAGCATCGAATTGTTCTGTGTACTCTGCTACCGAGCCCACTTGCTTAGTATGATAAAACTGTCTAATTAACTGCTGGTGCTGATCACGCCCAAATTTGCTGCATAGGAATTCACAAAACCCCTCCCAGTCCAGGCCCGTGACCTTGCGCTGGACGGACTGCAACCAGATCACGGCAGTGGTGGAAAAATTTAGAGTCGCCATGGGTAGCCAAAACGACCAGTCCACTCCGTACATGGCAAAGTACTGCTCACATAACCCCTTCCACAGCCGCGGATTCTCTCCATCGAACTACGGAAAAGCCATAGCCGGAAAGGCATGGCTATGGCTCCCTCCCACTGAAGATGAAGCTGAGCCGCTTCCCAATAGGGGACTGGTAAACGGAAATGGAGACGACGATGGGGGAAGGTTTGGCCGCTGCAACTGACCTGCGCCCGGGGTAGTTCCTTGGAACTGCGCCCGGGTTTGTGGTGGATCGTCGTGGCCAACGGGCCCAGAAGCTTGCCTCCATGGTGCCATGGGTGCGGTGGCCTTGGAGTTCGCCACCTCCTTGCCGACTCCCTCTGGAATGTCGATGACGACGTGGGGCTGGTACATCGGCGCCGCCTTCTGAAGCGCATCCACCGCCTCCTGCAGGTCGGAGATGCGGGCCTCGAGCTCGGGTTTCCAGGCTTGGATGGCGTCGACCTTGGCGCTGAGATCGCCAATCGACCCTTTGATGTCGGAGCAGAACTCCCCCATTAGTTCCCTCATGAACTTCTTCGCCTCATCGTCCATGGCAAGTCTCTTTTGCTTCTCCCTCCTTGTCTCGATGATGGAGCGAAAAATCGGGGCCAGATCTGCGGCGGATGTGGTGGAAAAATGGCTCTAGATACCAATTGATAGCATCTACTGGTGGAAATATCACTCAAGTACAAGATTGGGTTCGGGTTACAAGCTCTCAGAGCCGAATAAGAAGGAAGTTGGGAAAGAGGGGAAAAGAGAGCCGCCGCCGCCAGTTCTGATCCGTCTCTGGATGAACCCTAGCAGAGCCCTTGCTCACTACAGGAAACAGGAGATTTGCGTCAGTACTGCTCTTTGCCGTCAGCATTTCATCGGGGAAGACGACAAAGATCGAATTTGCCGAAAGGTGATGACGACAAAGAACAACTGATGGTAAAGACATACTTTGCCATCTATCGGGAAAAACACAGATGGCAAAGAAACTTTGTCGTCTGCATTTTTATTTATAGACGGCAAAGAGGTCATTTTGTCGTCAGTTAAAAAAAATACAGACAGCACAGTCTTTGTCGTCTGCCTATTTTTTAACAGACGGCAAAATAAACTCTTTGCCGTCTGTAAAATAAAAACGCAGACGGCAAAGAGAAAACACATCTCGCGGATCGATCCCACGGATCGATGAGGTGGCACCATCGCAGCCCCCCCACCACTCATCTCTCCTTGGTCTTCTCACCCACCGCGACCCCACCATGTTCATCGCACGTTATCTCTCTCTCCCTTATCTCCGCACATAGCCCACCCCCACCACCTCGCCCACCTCCCGATTTACTCGCCTGTGCCACCATCTCTGGCCGCCGGCCGGCGCCGCTAGTCACGTCCCGCGTCGTCCCCGGTGTGGCCGCCCCATCCCCCTTCCCCATCGCCTCCGGCTCGGTTGGCCCCTTCCCCATCGCCTCTGGCGCGGTCAGCCCCTTCCCCATCGCATCCGGCACGGCCGACCCCTTCCCTTGTCGCCTCCGGCGCAGCTGGCCCCTTCCCCATCGCATCCGGCACAGCCGGCCTCTTCCCTTGTCGCCTCCGGCACGGCTGGCCCCTTCCCTCCTTCCTCCCGACATGGTCGGCCCTATCACCAGTCGCCTTGGCGCGGCTGGCTTGTCCCCGTTGCCTTCATTGCAGCCGGCCAGGTCCCGTGTCGCCCCCTACACCACCGGTCACTGCTGACCCTGGCGGCCTCTATGCGCCAGAAGGAAACATCATCGACGCCTCGCGCCACCGGCATGACCGGACCCATCCTCGTCGCCCCCGACGAGTATGTCCTGTCCCCCGTCATGCTCGGAAGGCCAAGGCCTCCTCCCATTGACGCTTCGTGACACTACAAGCAGCAGCACACCGGAGGCCTCCTCCCCATCGACGCCTCACTCCACCGGCCGCTGACCGCATCAGCCTCTGCCCGTCGTGCTCGAAGGTGGCTGCGCAAGCTTTTGGGTGAACTTGGCAGCCCTGTGTAATCTGGTTATTTTTGTGTTCATAGATAATTGTCATATTATTGAACGATTGATTGTCAAACTACTAGTAAACGCAAGTGAAGATTTTGCCTATGCCTTGTAATTAGTTGTTTTCGGAGGGTTCTTTGTGTAAAGTTTCAGGTTCTCTGTAACTCGACCTACAATGAATGAAAGGTAGCATGGCCGTGTCGAACCCAGAATCTATGTGAGCTAAACTTGCTCTCTTTGATTTGATGTTCATTTGTCCGGCGAGAAGCTCTGCTCTAACGTCATTTAAAAAAATGCAAAACAGTCTTTGCCGTCTGTACTTTAGTCTAGATGACAGCAAAGAACAAGTTTTGACTGACGGAAAAGAACGCGCTTTTGCCGTCTGTTATTTTTACGGCAGACGGCAAATCTATAGTTGGCTGACGGCAAAGTCTTTGCCGTCTTCCCGATAAAAAGCTGATGGCAAAGTATTCTTTGCCGACTTATCTTTGCCGTCTGAGTTTGCCGTCTGCTTCCTGACGGCAAAATCTTTGTCGTCTAGATTTAGGTCTTTGCCATCTGTGATCCACAGACGGCAAATTATCTGTTTCCTGTAGTGGCTGTGCCTTAAGTAGTCTTCTGCCTGTTGGTGGTTGGGCCGCTAACCCAGTCAGGGCCTGTTACTCGGGTATTGGGCCTCCGGTTACGGACGGGCCGACTTTGTACCCCTTCCTGGCCCTCGCCACTCTGCTCTTGCAAGCCTGTAGCTGGAGTGTTGCTGACAGGGACCCCCTACCCGAGATCCGTCGGTTTTGACACCGACATTGGTTCTTTCATTGCGAGTTGAACTATGTCGTCACGATAAGGCTTGATGGCTCCTTCAATCATCTTCAACAACGAGGTCCAGGAGGAGGTTTTCCTCCCGGACAGATCTTCCTATTCAGCGGCTTCGCACTGCAGGCCAATTCGCATGGCCATCTGGAGCAGATCGATAGCTACGCCCCTGGCCACCAGGTCAGGTTTGGAAGCCTAAACTACACTGCCGGCATCCGCGGAGACTTGATTTTCGACGGATTCGAGCCCATGTCAGGTGCGCCGAACTGTCCCGATGACCATGACTTAGATCCGCCATCGGACACTATTCAGGGGATCGCGCCTGCGGCTGCCCCGGGAATTAATCCGGAGCAGATTGCACCATCCAAGGATGGGTGGATGGACCCCGCCACGGAGGCCGCACACTCATCAGCCTTGGAGCCGAACATGCATTCCACCTCCTAAGAGGTCGGTACCATCGGACCCTCGGACTCGTCTCCGGCTACAGGATCCGAACCGCGTACACTCGTGCCTACCGAGTCTGATTGGGCACCGGTCATGGAGTTCACCTCCGCGGATATCTTTCAGCGCTCACCCTTGGGCGATGTGCTAAAATCATTAAGGTCTCTCTCTTTGTCAGGAGACTCTTGGCCGAATTATATCCGGCTCGAGTGGGAAGCGGACGACGAAGAAATTCGTTCCCCACCCATCACCCACTTAATAGCCAGTGTCGATGACTTAACCGACATGCTCGACTTCGACTCCGAAGACATCGACGGTATGGACGACGATGCGGGAGATGAACAGGAACCACCGCCTATAGGGCGCTGGACAACCACCTCATCATATGATATATATATGGTGGACACCCCCAAAGAAGGCAATGGCGATGAGGCAACGGAGGATAAAACCCGGGAGAAACAATCTAGGCACCGGTGTCATAGGCGCCGCTCCAAGCCCCGCCACAGCAAAAATAGGGATACCGGCACAAGAGATGACAACAATCCGGATGGTGCCGAAGATGAAAACACTCCTGCCAAGCCAGGCTTCGAGCAGGCCGAGCAGGAAGATGGGCAAGCTAGCCCTAAGGAACATGCAACAGATGGAGAATCAGAGGATGATAACTACATGCCTCCCTCCGAAGACGAAGTGAGCCTGGGCGACAAAGAATTCATCGTGCCTGAGGATCCCGTCGTGCATGAGCGCTTCAAGCGCCGGCTTATGGCCACTGCAAAAAGCCTGAAGAAAAATCAACAACAACTTCAAGCTGATCAAGATATGCTAACTGATAGATGGACCGAGGTCCTGGCTGCCGAGGAATACGAACTCGAGCGCCCTACCAAAAGTTACCCAAAGCACAGGTTGCTACCCCAACTCGAGGAGGAGGCGTTAAAGCCCACACTACCAGCGCATGATGCGGCTGACCGGCCACCCCGTGGCCGAGACAAAGCGGCGTACAAGCCCGAAGTCCAGACCACACCCCGTCGCCAAACAAGCAAAAACACGAAGGCCGGGGGCTACACGAAGGACCTGCGAGACGTATTAGAAAACAAAGCAGGACAGTTAAGATCGATATACGGATCATGGGGGCGTGCCCCAATGTGTGACGATGACCGTCATGCCAAATTTACCAACAAATTCGGCCGGACCGAATACAATGTAGCCCGGCACAGAGCCGCCGCACACCCCCAATGCTTCACTGACGAAGTAATGGATCATGAATTCCCAGAAGGGTTTAAACCCGTAAACATTGAATCATATGATGGTACTACAGACCCCGCGGTATGGATAGAAGATTTCTTCCTCCATATTCATATGGCCCGTGGAGACGATCTACACGCCATCAAATACCTCCCACTAAAACTCAAGGGACCAGCTCGGCATTGGCTGAATAGCTTGCCAGCAAACTCCATCGGGAGCTGGGATAACCTAGCAGACGCATTCCTTGACAACTTTCAGGGCACTTATGTGCGACCACCGGATGCTGATGACCTAAGTCACATAACACAACAGCCCGGAGAGTCAGCCAGGAAATTTTGGACACGGTTCCTAACTAAAAAGAACCAAATTGTCGACTGTCCGGATGTCGAAGCCCTAGAGGCCTTTAAGCATAACATGCGTGACGAGTGGCTTGCCCGACATCTCGGCCAAGAAAAGCCAAATTCCATGGCAGCCCTCACAACACTCATGACCCGTTTCTGTGCTGGCGAGGATAGCTGGTTGGCTCGTAGCAACAACACAACAAGCAATCCTGGCACATCAAAAGCCAGGGATAGCAACGACAAACCACGGCGCAACAAATATAAGCGTCGCAAAAACAGTGATAATATCGAAGACACGACAGTAAATGCCGGATTCAGTGGCTCCAAGTCCGGTCAGCGGAAAAAGCCATTTAACAAAATCAATTCAGGCCCGTCCAGTTTGGACCGCATACTCGACCGTCCATGCCAAATTCACGGCACCCCGGGAACACCAGCCAATCATACCAACAGAGAATGCTGGGTCTTCAGACAAGCCGGCAGGTCAAGTGCCGAAAACAAGGGGAAGGGGTCTCAAAGCGACGACGACGAGGAGGAGCCCCGGTCACCGAAAATGGGAGGACAGAAGAAATTCCCTCCCCAGGTGAAAATGGTGAATATGATACACGCAACCTATATTCCGAAGCAGGAGCGTGAACCAAGGGACGCCTATGCAATAAAGCCAGTCGCCCAAAACTCAACCCGTGGTCCTCTTGTCCGATCACTTTCGATCGAAGGGACCATCCTACCAGTATCCATCATGGCGATTCAACTGCATTGGTCCTCGACCCCATCATCGACGGATTCCACCTCACACAAGTCCTCATGGACGGTGGCAGCAGCCTGAACCTGCTCTATTAGGATACGGTGCGCAAAATGGGCATCGATCCCTCGAGGATCAAACCCACAAAAACCACTTTAAAGGTGTCATGCCAGGTGTAGAGGCCTGTTGTACGGGCTCAGTCACACTGGAAGTGATCTTTGGATCTCCGGACAATCACCGTACAGAAGAGTTACTCTTCGAGATCGTCCCCTTTCGCAGTGACTATCAGGCCTTGCTCAGACGAACCGCGTTCGCTCGGTTCAACGCAGTGCTGCATTATGCCTACCGTAAACTCAAGATGCCTGGTCCGCACGGCGTCATCATGGTTAATGGCAGGGCCGAACTACCCCTCACTGCCGAAGAATCTACCACCGCTTTAACAGCAAGAGCAACGAATGGCACCTCCCAATCGAGCCTTAAGTCGACGACCAAGCTCATGGACTCTGTCAAAGAAGTCCGAACTACTGCGCAGCAGGATAGCCCGGCCCGTCCGGAGCTTAACGAAAAATACTCCGGCAAAACTTAAGACAAGCCACATACTGCGGCTCAACCGCTCGGTGGCGAAAAACCATTTCTTGCATTTTCTTCGCAGGTCCACCTTTTTGTGTAGGCCAGGACGGATGGCGTTGAAACAACTCGAGCACGTAAGGGAATCGTCAGATACTCTCCTCTTTGATCATCCGAATATACTCCGGATCCGCATACAACCTCCTCCCGCCTGGTCTCAGCAGGTTCCACAGTCATATTTCTTTTTATCACATTACCTGTACTCATATGCTTAGACGTATTACTCAAAATACAACATGTGAGTTCATATGATGCTAGTCTGCTGTTATTTCTTATTAAAACTCTTTTGTTATAAGGCAGCTGCTTATCGCGATATGCCTTAGTATGCCAGGGGCTTCATTATACCCATATTACGGCAAAAAAGTCTGAACACCTTCGCGGCAGTTCGGCACCCCGAACTTATAGCATTATATGCATCAGCTCCGAATCATGTCTTGGGTCAATAGTTGGGTTTGCCCAGCTCCTATGTTTTGGTATCTTACGTTCCGCTATATCGGCTAAGGTAGCACTAGGAGAACTACTGCGATTGTGTCCCGGTTCTTCCGGACGAGCACCTCAGTAGAGGAAGCCGAAAACTAATTGTCATGATGCAGCAAGAGCTGGTCAGCTATTCGAGAGGTTGTCAAATCTTTAAGGATTTCTTCCACATATTGCTATAACCAATGCAGCGTGTGAAGGATCGGGTTTTCTTCCGATCAGGAACTTATAGAGCCCCTCGTGCGGTCTTCGAACACTAGGGGCTTGACGACCTGCAAGTATACGGGATAGTTGTAGCCTCTTTCGATAAGTAAGAGTGTCGAACCCAACGAGGAGCTAAAGGTAGAAAAAATACTCTCTCAAGTCCTATGGGCTACTGATACGACTCTACGCATGCTTGACGTTCGCTTTACCTAGAACAAGTATGAAACTAGAAGTAATTTGTAGGTGTTGTTGGATAGGTTTGCAAGATAATAAAGAGCACGTAAATAAAAGCTAGGGGCTGTTTAGATAAAGAAGCAATAAAGTAAATATAGCGAGTGTGGAAAAGTGGTGGTAGGAGTTGTGAAATTGTCCCTAAGAAATTGACTACGTTACTATACCCATAGCAAGTTTTATGTGGGAGAGGCATAAGCTAACATACTTTCTCTTCTTGTATCATTTAAATACATTAAAACTAAGCACTTTTCCAACCCTCTCAGGCCGTCAACGATTTTGGCCTTTAGATCTCGCCGTTCGAACATTTCTGGCCGTTCGACCAACTCAACTTTGTGAACTGGGCCACTCGTCCTTAAGGGCAGCTACTCCAGGAGAAATATCTGAAGTCTGTGGTTAACTGGGCCTCCACCCATTCCGCATTGCAGGCTTCCAGCCCATTCTCGCAGCGTCTCGTCCCCTTCCCCGACATCGTCGCCATTGAAGGGATCTCAGGCAGCAGTGCCCTTCCCTCCTCTTGCTCGCTCATTAACAATCGGAACCCGGCGACGATCTCCTCCGCCCCTCTGCACCGCGCCCCATGGCAACCCAAGCCTTTCGTCTCCGTAGTCAACGATTTTGGCCTTTAGATCTCGCCGTTCGGACATTTCTGGCCATTCGATCAACTCAACTTTGCGAACTGGGCCACTCGTCCTTAAGGGCAGCTACTCCGGAAGAAATATCTGAAGTCTGTGGTTAACTGGGCCTCCACCCATTCCGCATTAAAGGCTTCCAGCCCATTCTTGCAGCGCCTCGTCCCCTTCCCCGACACCACCGCCGCTAAAGGGATCTCAGGCAGGGACTGGGATCAGGTGACATGCCTACAGCATGTCACGCTGCAAAATGCGGCCTCCCATCCGCCCTCCAATCTCCATCCAACGTTCCACAGCGATCCAAGGCAAAAAAAATCCCTGACGATCAGATTACACAGGGGAAATGCATCAAACTACTGTTTTTAGAGTTTGTTCAATAGAATCACCAACTTTTCAGTCATTGTACAGTACAAAACAGCAGCTATATTTTTTTACCGAATTTGCATAAATTAAATTTCAAACTTAGATATACAAAAAAACAAAAACAAAATTGTATGCAAACAGCAGTTATATAGCAACAAAAACAACAGTAATTTAACAATACAAATTAAGTACCACTTGATTGAAATTTAGTATTAAATTTCAAACTTAGCTATAAAAAACAAAAAAACTGTATGCAAACAGCAGTAATATAGCAACAAAAACAACAGTAATTTAACAATACAGATTCAGTACCACTTGATTGAAATTCAGTATTAAATTTCAAACTTAGCTATACAAAAAAAACTGTATGCAAACAACGGTCATATAGCAACAAAAACAGCAGTAATTTAACAATACAAACTAAGTACCACTTGATTGAAATTCAGTGCCACTTGCTTGTAATTCAAAAGGTCAATACATTCAAATTCAGTACCACTTGCTTGTACACTTAGGCTACAAAATAATATAGTTAACCCCATACTACTATAGTTAACCATGTCCAAAATACTACTGTATCTAACAAGTTCCATGCTAGAACAGATAATCATCATCATTACCACCATGTACAAAACATTATCTAAGGAGCTTCCATGCTAGAACAGATTATCATGGTCAGCCGTCAAGAGTTGGGTGAAACTCATAATATTATTGCACTCTTGAAGCACCAAATTTACTTCTTTGTTGTTGTCATACTTCTCCACTTCTACTTGAGGCTGCACACCATCTTTTTTCTTTTGTTGTCATCCTTCTTCCTTTGTGGCTAAGAATAAAAATCACTGTAATTAGTTAACAAATGAGCAATAACAACATATCATGTACCAATTGCAACTTACCTTTTCTCCCTGTTTTGTTGGTCCTTTAGTTACTCTGTGCTTCCCCTTGAGTAACTTGTCAAGCCAATTTTTCTTTCTCCTTAAGTTCTTTGACTGAACCTCTTTTTTGTTCAGCCGTGCAGATCTAAGCAACTCATCTACTTACTGCACATTTGGGTCAACATTCTCTTTGTCTTTACATAGTTCATTCATGGCACTAGTGGATGCATTGAGTAAATCATGTATATGCGGAGCGGCGGAATCAAGTGCATTATCCAATAGAATACAACATTGTGGAGAGTTGGCTGCTTTTTGTGCCATTTTGTGAAATTTATGAGACAAATCCTTGTATCGAAGTTCAGCTTCCATTTTTGGATTTTCTACCACATTCCTTCCTTGTCTATCTTCAATACTTCCATTGCGAGCTTCTCTAGTCGACCTCTTCAAGACATAATGTGCCGGCAATGTCTTTATGTTCATCAAATCAAGCACTTTTAGACCATGTGCACACAAGATTCCTGTTCTATTGAACATCCCACAACTACATGAAACCGTTTTGGTCAAAGGATCACCTACCACTATGCGCTCCTCCTCAAACTGTAAATCTCCATGCAACCTCGCAATAGCAACAACAAATCTGTTATTTCCATCCAATACTCTACAACATGCAGCCGTTGATCTTTCATACTCACCTTAGAAAGCCTCAAAATAATCGGAGTGTATACTTCGCTTGCTTCCACCAACATAGGAGTTTTTCCTTCGATGGCCTTCATTGGAACAAACAAACCAGCGTGAAGTAATCACACCATCACATCTGCTTTTGATTGTGGATCTTTTCCTCGCATCAAAGCCGATGTGACCCCCCATAATCTACCCAAAACTCCCAAACCTCTTCCGATTCTCTGAACCTCATACCAACTTTGGGTGTCCTCTTTCCAATTTCTGCCATTGCACAACACTTAATTCTGCCAAACGAAAACAAAGTATATAAATTAGTGGACTGCAATCTTATCGGTTCCGGTAGCAAGGATGGTACAACATGTCAAGACATATCTGTATATACATGTCAGGATGGTACAACAACTCATATATAAAAGATAAATTACTCACACTCACACTGAATATGATGATTCAGTATGCCATCTAGTTTACATAGGAAAAATGATGGATCCAGAGTTTATCCATCCTTAAACTTTTGTTGTGGCGTTGCTAAACAGATATCACATATATATTTTTCCTTCACAAATAAAGAGACCGAGGGATAGATTTAATTACAGTGGACGCTACACCAAGGCTTCAGTCAACTATGTCCAGGAGAGGGCACAAAAAGGTGTAGTGTTTCCAATCTACGGAGTAATCTGCAGTATACTAGGAGAGGGCACACGTAATTTAACTTGTTTTGGTGCAGCGGTGATATTGATGCAAAGTCATAGAACTACACATATTATCAGTTAATTCTGAAACGAAACTAACCCAAACCGTGCTAACTCTGAACCCAAACTACACAGGCATCAAACTGATGTGAAGGAAGAGGAGAGACGACCTGGGAAACCGGACATGGTGGTCAGGGTGGCGCTCCTCCGTGGACCGTGGCGGCAAGTTGCTGCTACCCGGCGCACGGCGACGCTCTTCTAGTTCCCCGGCGACTCGGCGGAGCTGGTTCCCGCGGGGGCTCGGCGGCGCTGATTACCACCGCGGTGAGGCGGAGCGCTTCACTTGGGCGGCGGCAGCGCGACCCTGCGGGTCCTCCTCGGCGGCGGCGCGACCCTACCTATCCTTTGCGGCGGCAACTCTCAGCGCCAATCTCCCCTTTCTCCGCCACAAATTGGTTCCGAGCGGGCAGAACCACTGCGACTTGGTCCAAGTCTGATCGCCAAGGATTTTTTTTGCCTTGGATCGCTGTGGGTCGTTGGATGAAGATTGGAGGGCGGATGGGAGGCCGCATGTTGCAGCGTGACATGCTGTAGGCATGTCACCTGATGCCAGTCCCTCAGGCAGCGGCGTCCTTCCCTCCTCTTGCTCGCTCATTAACAATGGCGACGATCTCCTCCGCCCCTCTGCACCGTGCCCCATGGCAACCCAAGCCTTTCGTCTCCACAGAAAAAATCTCTTCGCTCGATACAGAGGAACTGGCCAGGCTGGGGAGTGAGGGAGGGGATTTGTGCGTGCTGGGTTGCGGAGGGGGTTCGATTCGACGAGCCTGGGGCACGGGGGCGGGCGGACGGGCCACTGGACCTGCGCCCACTGGCCGGCATCGACGACGGCGGGGACGCACGCGCAGCGCGGCATCCCGAGTTGACGCCCATGGAGCGCGTTGAGCAGGTGCGTCTGTCTTCCTCCTCAGCTCTGATCTCCTTCGTTATCTAAATTCTGCCAATCTCCCCTCCTTTGAAAATCCCCTCTTTTGGATCTCCTCTGCTAGCGCCTCTACGGGTATAGATTTATTGCTCATCGCATCGTTTTTTCTGTTGTTAAATTAAGGTTGTTCTATTTGTTATACAATTTCCATTTGCAGCAATTATTAACTTCATGATTTTTCAGTGGTTGACAGGATTTGGCCGCATTTTTATTGATCTTCCCTGAATTTATCCTTCTCCTGTTTCCATTAGTTGACATGACACTTAGAAGGTAAATTCTGGGTTCCATGTATATGATTGAAGTTGTTACATGCACGGTAGCTATTTACATTGTACTATAAATCTGCAGGTTAGGATCGTAACTTTCAAAGTTGTACTTTCTGAAAGTGTTGACTTCTTGGGTTGCTGATATATGTCAGTGAAATCGGAGGCGCCACTACAATCACAAAACAATGATTTTCTGTAGGAGATTATAAGCAGGTTTGTCTATAAGGCCAAGTTAACGGTAACTACTGTTAATGCCATATATTCCTAATAGACAAACCTGCTTATAGACAGTGGATGTTGCTTTTGGCACTTCTTGTGCTTATAGATAGTGGAGTACTAATTAGATTCTGCACCACTTTGCAGGTCACTCAAAAGGCAGTGGGTGTTGCTTTTGGCATATTTGATCCTGTCCATGTTAGATATGTAAGTAAAACATTACTGTATGTTAAAATTGAATGGTGAAATTACCATGCAATCAAATTTAAGACGTTTCATTTATCAGCCTCTCACCCAATTTTTCCTTTAATCTTGTATAAGATTTTTTGTGCGGTATTATAGTGCCTTCATTACATTATGAATAATTTCACGCAAGAAAGTTTGAAGAGGTTGTTGTTGCTCGCTCACTACTTCATGCATGCTTGAAATACCTGCACTGATACTATCCCGTTGCCGAGTCAAATGTTCGAAGGTAACGTTCTTATCTCACTTTTGGTGTGGCTTCTCCAATTTTGTTAGACATAAATACTATCTAATGGCAAAACACAACTGTCTGCAGACTAATATAAGACATTTATTGATAAAGGAAGAAAACACAAAATTCAGCGAGGATTATCTTTGCAAATTCACTATGAGCATATAGAAAGTTTGATAGAACCACATGGTCTAAGATAAGAGCACAACAGTAATTTAAGTGCACAAGTATATCTTTGTCTTATAATGTGTGTACTAACCATGCATGTAAGGATGTGTTTTCTCCAGTGGCACACATACATTACATATCTTTAGTTATTGCGCTTATGGCCACCTAAAATGAATAGGTGTGTATAAATTTCTTGTCATTGGCTCACTGCTAATCATATATATTTGTTTTTCAGTGTTACAAACAAATGTGAGGGAGATGATGATCCATGTATTGCCATGTAACATAGTGTCTTCTACCATATGCCGTGTGCCATTTTGACATGTAAACTATATGAATTTCTATTGGGCCTGGACAATTAAAATAACTTTCTGTGATTAATTCAATATATAGTATGAAATTTGTGTGGATAGGTAACTGCAGCTGCTCTTGTGCTACAACTCACCATGGTGACTGGTGCTTCACTATGAGCCTGCAACCAGATTGTGGTCGCCTCCCTGGCTTCCTCATGTTGGACGATCAAGGTGAACCATGCCTCTCACAGCCTCACTTCTAAGTTGATTATCTTAGTCGTGTTTGAAGAAATTAGTAAGGATGAAAGTGGAGTGGAAACATTCCGTTTTTCCAAAGGAAAAATGGAAACAGAGGGAAAATATGGAAACGGAAATGGAAATTTGCAAAACGGAAGTGGAAATGGAATGTTTTTATGCGGAAACGGAAACAAAAACGGAACGGTGTTTTCCGGTGGAACATGCATAGAAACGGAACTTTTCGTTTCCGTGAATATGGAATTTCCGTTTTGATCATAGACCTATGGCTGCTTTGTAGCCCAACCACACCAAAAACACACAATGACACAATGAGTAGAACGGATCATTTGAGGCCCAACTTCTACCACCACACATGTACTCAGCTTGATCCTATGTGCAATTGTCCAGTACTACTACAATACTACATAAGTTGTTAACACAATGATATTATTTTGTAGCCATGTTAATTAATAATTCAGTAAATTTGTTTGTGTTTGTGTGTATTTCTCTATGATTCAAAGGGGTTTTAAGTTCCGGTCAACACCCACTTATGTTTCCGTGTCTGCTTTGTATTCGCTCCGTGTCCGTTTCTGGTAGTATCTGTTTCCGCATTCATTTCCGGGGTTTCTGTATTCGTTTCCGCTTCTGCAAAAGAATATGAAAACAAATGTGGTAGCACTCAGTTCTGTCCGTTTCCGCTGCATTTTCATCCCTAGAAATTAGCATAGGTGTTTTGTAGAATGTTGTGGAACCAGCGCAGATGATGAAGGTTGTTAAGAATTTTTTATATAATTTGCATTTAACCTTTGCTCAAATAAAGAACTATTATTAAATGTGATTCCAATTGTATGAGTAACAACAAATGGCTTCATTATGATTTACCGTGTCTAACTATGTACTACCTCAACTCCTAAACATAAGACATTTGGGCATTTTAATTTAAACTGCCAAAACGTCATATATTTAGCAATGGAGATAGTATATGCTAATAACAGTAGTTACTAGATGTCAGCCAAATAAATTCATCCACAGATCGGTTGAGCATCACTGGGTTTATTTTTATTAAATATTTATATTATTATTTACTCGAGACCAATGCTGCTGCGACCCTAAGTGCTGGTGATTTCTGTACATATACTGAACCAACTAAAGCTGACATTGATTATGTAGCTTCTTCCTTGGTAAGAATAATGTGCGCTCATCTTTGCATAGTTTGTATATAGTTAAGTTTGTAATGTACATGACCAAATGGGGCCACATTTCTCACCAAATAGTATTTGTATTGTCTTGCACTGTTATTTATAAAAAAATCATTTGTATTGATCTGAACAGAAAGGTCACGGTTGCATTTTGGATCTGTATGTGTAGTACTTCCACTGATCTTTTTTCCTCTACAAATATACAGGGCACAAGCATTGGGAGTATTGAATGCACCAACAGTTGAAGGAGCTCATCCATCCACTGAGAGCATTGCAGCTTTCCACGTCTACTTTAGTTGCATCAGATACTTCATCCTTTAACTGTATTGCCAATGTCACTTACATATATGTAACTAAGAGAAATTAGCACTTTGTAAGGATGTCACACTATTACTATTTCGACGTGTTTCGCTGAGAAGCTTTGCCAAGATTAGTATAGTGATCAGTTTTATGGAATGCCATTTGTTCACTTTCCTTGTACGGTCACCTCTTGGAACATTCATGGTCATGAAATGCCTATGTTGTATATTTATGATCCAATTCATGAGATGCTAGGAAAAACTTGTACATGGAACTAAGAGGATGGTAAATATGACCGGAAAATATACAAGATGATAGCTATATAAAATAATAAATATTAGCATAGGCATATAAGTTCTTTCACTAAAAATAGGAAATCAATTTTTCCATGTCTATCTATTTGTAAAATTACTATCACTCTATTGAAAAATAAATGGGCGCAGCAACGCGCGCCAATCGTGATCTAGTATGCACTTATGATTGGAACTCTAGCAAGCGTCCGCAACTACTAAAGATTCATTAAGGTAAAACCCAACCATAGCATTAAAGCATCAAGTCCCCTTTATCCCATACGTAACAATCCCCTTACTCGGGTTTATGCTTCTGTCACTCAAGCAACCCACTATAAGCGAATCATGAACGTATTGCAACACCCTGCAGCGGGAATCCCTCACGCTTGCGCGACACGGAGGGCACAATAGGACAGCAACATAACCACAAGCAATTTAAACAAATCTTAGCAATTCATCAATCACCGATAGGACAACGAAAATCTACTCAGACATCATAGGATGGCAACACATCATTGGATAATAATATGAAGCATAAAGCACCATGTTCAAGTAGAGGGTACAGCGGATTGCGGGAGAGTGGACCGCTGGATATAGATGGGGGAAGATGATGGAGATGTTGGTGAAGATGATGGAGGTGTTGGTGAAGATCGTGGCGATGATGATGGCCCCCGACAGCCCTCCGGAGCCACCGGAAGCAAGGGGGAGAGAGGCCCCCTTCTTCTTCTTCTTCTTCTTCCTTGACCTCCTCCCTAGATGGGAGAAGGGTTTCCCCTCTGGTCCTTGGCTCCCATGGCTTGGGAGGGGCGAGTGCCCCTCCGAGATTGGATCTATCTCTCTGTTTTTGCGTTCTGGAATTCTGCCCTGGCACCGTTTCCTTTATATCTGAAGATCCGTAACTCCGATTGGATTGAAACCTTTGCGCAGATCGTTTTCCAAAAATTAGCTTTCTTGCGGCCAAATAAGGAAATCAACCTCCTTGCGGGTGGCCCGCGAGGCTGGGGGCGCGCCCACTTTAAGTGGGCGTGGGCCCATATCTCGTGGCCACGTCGGGCATCGTCTCGCGTTGATTCTTCCACCCAAAAATCACAAATGTTCCAAAATAATTCTTTGTCCGTTTTTATCCCGTTTGGACTCCGTTTGATATGGGGTTTCTGCGAAACATAAAACATGCAACAGACAGGAACTGGCACTGGGCACTGGATGAATATGTTAGTCCCAAAAAATAGTATAAAAAGTTGCCAAAGGAATATGAAAGTTGTAGAATATTGGCATGGAACAATCAAAAATTATAGATACGACAGAGACTATCAGCATCCCCAAGCTTAATTCCTGCTCGTCCTCGAGTAGGTAAATGATAAAAAAGATATTTTTTATGTGGAATGCTACCTAGCATAATCTTGATCATGTGTCTAATCATGGCATGAATATTAAGATACAAGTGATTCAAAGCAAAAGTCTATCATTTGACATAAAATCAATAATACTTGAAGCATACCAACCAAGCAATTATGTCTTATCGAAATAACATAGCCAAAGAAAACTCATCCCTACAAAATCATGTAGTCTGGCTATGCTCCATCTTCATCACACAAAGCATTCAAATCATGCACAACCCCGATGACGAGCCGAGCAATTGGTTCATACTTTTTAACGTGCTTCAGCTTTTTCAACTCTTATGCAATACATGAGCGCAAGCCATGGACATAGCACTATCGTGGTATATGGTGGTGGTTGTGAGGACAAAAAGGGAGAAGATAGTCTTACATCAACTAGGCGTATCAATGGGCTATGGAGATGCCCATCAATAGATATCAATATGAGTGAGTAGGGATTGACATGCAACAGATGCACTAGAGTAAATATATGAAAGCTCAACAAAAGAAACTAAGTGGGTGTGCATCCAACTTGCTTGCTCACGAAGACCTAGGGCATTTTGAGGAAGCCCATCATTGGAATATACAAGCCAAGTTCTAAAATGAAAAATTCCCAGTAGTATATGAAAGTGAAAGCATAGGAGACTCTCTCTATGAAGAACATGGTGCTACTCTGAAGCACAAGTGTGGTAAAAGGATAGTAACATTGCCCCTTCTCTCTTTTTCTCTTATTTTTTCTGGTGGGCTTCTTTGGCCTCTTTTTTTATTTGGGCTTCTTTGGCCTCTTTTATTTTTCATAAAGTCCGGAGTCTCATCCCGACTTGTGGGGGAATCATAGTCTCCTTCATCCTTTCCTCACTGGGGCAATGCTCTAATAATGATGATCATCACACTTTTATTTACTTACAACTCAATATTACAACTCGATATCTCGAACAAAGATATGACTCTATATGAATGCTTCCGGCGGTGTACCGGGATGTGCAATGATCTAGCATAGCAATGACATCAAAAAACGGACAAGCCATGAAAACATCATGCTAGCTATCTTACGATCATGCAAAGCAATATGACAATGATGGAACGTGTCATAATAACAGAACGGTGGAAAGTTGCATGGCAATATATCTCGGAATGGATATGGAAATGCCATAATAGGTAGGTATGGTGGATGTTTCGAGGAAGGTAAATAATGGGTTCATGGTACCGGCGAAAGTTGCACGGCACAATAGAGGCTAGCAAAGTGGAAGGGTGAGTGTGTGCATATACATGGACTCACATTAGTCATAAAGAACTCATATACTTATTGCAAAAGTCTACTTAGCCCTCGAAGCAAAGTACTACTACGCATGCCACTAGGGGGATAGATTGGTAGGAAAAGACCATCGCTCGTCCCCGACTGCCACTCATAAGGAAGACAATAAAAAAAACACTTCATGCTCCAACTTCGTTACATAACGGTTCACCATACGTGCATGCTACGGGACTTGCAAACCTCAACACAAGTATTTCACAATTACTCAACTAGCACGACTCTAATATCACCACCTTTATATCACAAAACTATTGCAATGAATCAAACATATCATATTCAGTGATCTACAAGTTTATGTAGGACTTTATGACTAACCATGTGAATGAGCAATTCCTGTCATCTCTCTAAATAGATATAAGTGAAGCAAGAGAGTTTAATTCTTTCTACAAAAGATATGCCCCCGCTCTAACAAATATAAGTGAAGCAAAAGAGCATTCTACAAATGGCGTTTTTCTACGTGAAGAGAAACAGGCAATCCAAACTTCAAATGATATAAGTGAAGCACATGAAGCATTCTATAAAGCCATACTCAAAAGATATAAGTGAAGTGCAATGAGCATTCTATAAATCAACCAAGGACTATCTCATACCAGCATGGTGCATAAAAGAAAAGTGAAAACTAAATGCAAAAGATGCTCCAAGACTTGCACATATCGCACGAACGAAACAAACACGAAGACATACCGATACTTGTTGAAGAAAGAGGGGATGCCTTCCGGGGCCTCCCCAAGCTTAGACGCTTGAGTCTCCTTGAATATTTACTTTGGGTGCCTCAGGAATCCCCAAGCTTGAGCTCTTTCCTCTCTTCCTTTTCCTCATATCGAGATCTCCTCGTTTAGACAATTCATCCACACAAAACTTCAACAGAAAACTCGGTAAGATCCGTTAGTATAATAAAGCAAATCACCACTCTAAGTACTGTTGCAAACCAATTCATATTTTGTTTTTGCATTGTGTCTACTGTAATATAACTTTTCCATGGCTTAATCCACTAATATAAATTGATAGATTCATCAAAGCAAGTAAACTATGCATCAAAAACAGAATCGGTCAAAAACAGAACAGTCTGTAGCAATATGAACATTCACCATACTTCTGGTACCCCAAAAATTATACAACAATTAGGAAAAATAAAAAAGTTGTATATAAAGACAGCGCAAAAATAATCAGAACCAATTGACGTTCCAGTTAAAAATTTAAAATCGTGCACTACAGCCAAAGTTTCTGTCCTGCACCGTACAAACCAACAAGCATTGTAAACATCCTAAAGGCAAACCTTGGCACATTATTTTTTTAATACAATGGGATTGTACAAGGGGATAATTATTTTTGATGAAAAGTTTTTGTAATCAAGATTCACAAAGTTTCCGTGAGCATGAACTAAGTTCAAGGAGCTCTCCCACTTCAACAATGCTTGTCTTTCTCACTTTCACTTTCCTTTTTGAAAAGTTTTTAGGTTCCCCTATTTATTTATTTTTTGTTTTTAAACTATATAAAAGCACACAACAGAAATAAATGACTCTCTATTACTTTCGGCTTGTCTCCCTGGCAGCGCTTTCTTTAAAGCCATTAAGCTAGGCATTTAGTGCTCAAGTAATGAATCCACCTGGATCCCAAGGTATATCAAAGCCAATTTTATTTAACAATGATTTGTAATTTAGTAGTGAACACAAAGTAACATATATCAAGCAATGACGAATTCTAACTCTCTTCCTATGCATCGGCATGTCATAAAAGAACAATTCATGCACACATAGTAAAGGCCAATGCATAGTATAAACAGTTTCTTGCAATTCTATCGTATTGGAAACATAGAGAGGTGGAGATATAGTTCCTCTCTCATAATAATTGCAAGTAGGAGAAGCAAGCACATGCATATTATATCTATCAAAATCATCATGTGCAACGGTAAAAGGCAACCCATCAATATAATCCTTAATAAGCACAAACTTCTCCGATATAGTGTAGTCGGGAGAATTCAAAAAGATAATAGGACTATCATGCGTGGGTGCAATAGCAACAATTTCATGTTTAACGTAAGGAACTATAGCAAGTTCATCTCCATAAGCATAATTCATATTGGCATCTTGTCCATAAGCATAGCAAGCATCATCAAAAAGGGATATTTCAAGAGAATCAACAGGATCATAGCAATCATCATAGCAATCATCCTTCGGTAAGCACAAAGGGGAATTAAACAATGTATGAGTTAAAGAGTTACTCTCATTAGAAGGTGGGCATGGGTGATCAATTCGCGCTTCCTCCTTTTGTTCTTCGCCCTCCTTGTCATCTTTTTCATCCAATGAGCTCACAGTTTCATCAATTTCTTCTTCCATAGCTTCCTGCAAAATATTAGTCTCTTCTTGGACAGCGGAGAATTTCTCAATATATAGTTTAACATAGGCATTAGAAGCATAATTATCATAACAATATTCAAGTATGGCAAAATTTTCAGATTTGAAGAGAGTAGCATCATACTTTTCAATCAAAGAAGCAATTTCATAAGCACCCTTGAAAGCAACAAATTCTTCAATTTGTTGAACATCATAGTAATTATAAACACCCTTAGCATACGAATATACGATCCCATTATCAATAAACTCACATTGGTAGGGAAGGTGTTTCTTAGGGTTTTCAGAACAACAAGTGATATCATATATTTCACATAAATTCCAAGCATAGCATTGCAAACGATGAATTTGATCCAGTAAAAGTTTCCCTTTTTCAGATATACGGTGTCGCACATAACAAGCATGCTCATCTAAAGATTTGCCCTCAACTAAGCTAGTTCGGGTTTCAGCACGAGCACATATGGATCGAAGATGATCCAAGTAAAAAGCTTCAGGAGTGTGATAGATTTTGAGTGGTTCTTCAACCATTGGTGTAGTAGGTACAACTAATTTTTTTGGTATTTTGCGTTTCCTACCCATAACTAAAGATAGAAAACAACTAAGAACAGCAAATAAAAATTACTTAGTGATAAAGCAAACAAGCACACACGAGAATATTCACCCCACGCTATGACTCCCCGGCAACGGCGCCAGAAACAGGTCTTGATGACCCGCAAGTATACGGGATAGTTGTAGCCTCTTTTGATAAGTAAGAGTGTCGAACCCAATGAGGAGCTAAAGGTAGAACAAATACTCTCTCAAGTCCTATCGGCCACTGATACGACTCTACGTACGCTTGACGTTCGCTTTACCTAGAACAAGTATGGAACTAGAAGTACTTTGTAGATGTTGTTGGATAGGTTTGCAAGATAATAAAGAGAACGTAAATAAAAGCTAGGGGTTGTTTAGATAAAGAAGCAATAAAGTAAATATAGCGAGTGTGGAAAAGTGGTGGTAGGAGTTGTGAAATTGTCCCTAAGCAATTGACTACGTTACTACACCGATAGCAAGTTTTATGTGGGAGAGGCATAAGCTAACATACTTTCTCTTCTTGGATCATATGCACTTATGATTGGAACTCTAGCAAGCGTCCGCAACTACTAAAGATTCATTAAGGTAAAACCCAACCATAGCATTAAAGCATCAAGTCCCCTTTATCCCATACGCAACAATCCCCTTACTCGGGTTTATGCTTCTGTCACTCAAGCAACCCACTATAACCGAATCATGAACGTATTGCAACACCCTGCAGTGGGAATCCCTCATGCTTCACGACACGGAGGGCACAATAGGACAGCAACATAACCACAAGCAAATTAAACCAATCATAGCAATTCATCAATCACCGATAGGACAACGAAAATCTACTCAAACATCATAGGATGGCAACACATCATTGGATAATAATATGAAGCATAAAGCACCATGTTCAAGTAGAGGGTACGGTGGATTGCGGGAGAGTGGACCGCTGGATATAGATGGGGGAAGGTGATGGAGATGTTGGTGAAGATGATGGAGGTGTTGGTGAAGATCGTGGCGATGATGATGGCCCCCGGCAGCCCTCCGGCGCCACCAGAAGCAAGGGGGAGAGAGGCCCCCTTCTTCTTCTTATTCCTTGAACTCCTCCCTAGATGGGAGAAGGGTTTCCCCTCTGGTCCTTGGCTCCCATGGCTTGGGAGGGGCGAGAGCCCCTTCGAGATTGGATCTATATCTCTGTTTCTGCATTCTAGAATTCTGCCCTGGCACCATTTCCTTTATATCTGAAGATCCGTAACTCCGATTGGACTAAAACCTTTGCCCAGATCGTTTTCCAAAAATTAGCTTTCTTGCGGCCAAATAAGGGCATCAACCTCCTTGCGGGTGGCCCACGAGGCTGGGGGCGCGCCCACTTTAAGTGGGCGTGGGCCCATATCTCGTGGCCACGTCGGGCATCGTCTCGCGTTGATTCTTCCTCCCAAAAATCACAAATGTTCCAAAATAATTCTTTGTCCGTTTTTACCCCGTTTGGACTCCGTTTGATATGGGGTTTCTGCGAAACATAAAACATGCCACAGACAGGAACTGGCACTGGGCACTGGATCAATATGTTAGTCCCAAAAAATAGTATAAAAAGTTGCCAAAGGAATATGAAAGTTGTAGAATATTGGCATGGAACAATCAAAAATTATAGATACGACGGAGACTTATCAGGGCTGCGCCTACCATACTTTTAAATTCCTATGGCTAAGTGAGAGTGATAAAGCCCTATAGTCTGATTGCCTGGTTTGCTGTGCTGAACACCTCCTTCGAGGACCCAAAACTGGGATAAAGAATGCTCAGGTTTATCCCGAACACTCTGGTACTCACTGCGTGGGGGCGGAAGCCGACGACTGGCCAACTCTCAGGATTAAAATATAAAACGGCCACACAAGAGGAAAAACTTTCAAATGACATGCAATAAATAATAGAAATGACCTTGTTCGAACATTACAACGGACAAACATGACCGTATTCATGGAAATATAATGTCATGGGTGCATTGCTCCGCTGCAAGGCGGGCTCCTTTCAAGACACCTTCATAATACATTTCAGGGGTGCGGTGCTCCTTCCCCTCTGGCGGTCCCTCGATCATCAGTTTTTCCTCATCCATCTTCCCCCAATGCACTTTTGCACGGGCGAAGGCCATTCGCGCACCCTCTATACAGACCGACCGCTTGATGACTTCGAGTTGAGGGCAGGCACTCAAAAGCCACTTCACGAGCCCGAAGTAACTGCTTGGAATCGGCTCGGCGGGCCACAGCCAGATAATTACGTCCTTCATGGCTAGTTCGGCCGCCTTATACAGTTCGGTCAGCTGCTTCAGTTGATCGGAGAAAGGCACCGGATAATTTGGCGCCAGATACTGTATCTAGAAGAGCTTATCCACAGTATTCCTTTCTTCGGCTCGGTAGAATTGGGCGGCATCAGATATGCTGCGCGGCAACTCCGCAAACACCCCTGGATAAATCAGAATTCGAATTATCAAACTTGATTTCCTCCTTTCAAAATACCCGCTTTGTATAGAAAAAGCCTTACCAGCCGCAATCTTCCTCGCTTCCTGGATTTCCTTCAGAGCACCTTGGGCTTCCCCTCGGGCATCACTTGCGGCTTGGCGAGCCTGGGAGAGTTCGGATTCTTTCCCTGATAAACTCTAGTCCAGGTCTCGCATTTCATCACGGCCTCTTGAAGCTCTCGCTCAGCTTTAATAGCTCGGGCCTCGTGCTTTTCAAAAAGAGCCTGCTCTGAGGCTGCCTTCTTCCCAGCTTCGGCCACAGCCTTCTTAAGAGCCTCAATTTCGGTCGTCACCCCTAGAGAGCATCATAAATATTCTCATCATGCACACTTAATCATTTGTGCTAAATGAACAAGGCTTTTGCATACCTTGGTTATACTCCAGCTGTTTCTTCACTTGGCCAAGTTCTTCTTTGGCCTGCTCCAGACTACACCTCAGTCCGGATACTTCTGCAGCATGAGAGGCGGCAGTCGCTACAGACGCCTGCTTATTCAAAGAGATGGATGTCATTAAGTGAGTCTCCTACGAACATAAATTTGATCCTCTGTCTGGTTCTTCTTTTCACCGAACAGTGTATCAGGAGCTGCTATCTATACCATGACACTCTTCCAAATCTCATAAAACATACCTCAAAGCCTTTTATAAGGCTGACATAGGATTCATTCAGTCCACTCTCAGCAGACTGAATCTTCTCAATCACCGCACCCATAAGGGCACGGTGTTCATCAATGATGGAGGCGCCCTTTAGCGCCGCCAATAAAGCATCTGGTACCTCTGGTTGGACCGAGGCTGCCGACAGAACAGACACACCCCCTCCAACCAATGGAGGACGCCTGCCTGATTCTAGGGCCTTATTGATCTCCGGGATCGTGTCCGGCTGGGGGCCGGATTTAAGATGGCCCCCGCCATCGACGTCCACGGGAGTCTTCTCTCTCGAGTGTGCCGACCTTGAAGTTTGACCTCCTGACGTCGCTTTTGCGATCTTCTCCCCTCCTCCGTGGCCCGGGTCCTTCTAGGACGAAACCTCGGTGTCATTCGCATGACTGGGGGAAGGGGCCTTCGGGGGTGTCCCGCTCTCCATAGCATCTGAACCCAGCGAATCCTCCGATGAGGATTGTTCAGCACGGGACCTTACAGGACTATAAAAATTATGGCCCAGATTAAAATATTATGCCACGACAAGTCTGGATGCATAAGCGTGTTCGGATTTTATACTCACGAGTTCACCAGGGGCTGGGCCCTGGGCCACTCTGGGCTGCTATCGGCGGCGGCAGTGGACTCCTCTGGAAGAGGAGTTTTCCCCCTCTTGGGAGACTCGGCCTCCAAGGATGTGGAGGCCGTCCTTTTCTCTCTTCCCCCCACGGGTGATTCGTCTTCCTCCTCCTCCTCCTCCTCTTCGGAGGAAGTATGGGCATTGGAGTCTTCGAATTTTGTGTCTGAGGCGCCACAGCGATGGAGGCCGCCCCTGGTCTTCTTGACCTCTTCTTCGGTCTTCTTCTTAAGTGCCTTGTAAGGCGCCGGGACCAGCATCTTCGTCAGAAGTGGGCCGGCCGGTTCTTCTGGCAGCGGGGCCGGACAGTAGATCCACCCCGCCTTCTTCGTCCAACCCTTGGAAAGTTGTGGGAAATACATTAGGCATTTTGCTAAGGATATGCCAATACAACATATGAATTGTCAATGTACGATTACTTACCGAACTTGCAGGACAGGACAGTTGGTACCCGCGGTCCTCGGTAGAGTCCGGCCACGATTTGTCCGACTTGAAAAGCACCTTCCAGATGCCCTCGTGCGAGGATCCGAAGAGCTCTAGCAGGGTATGGTGCTTGGCCGGGTCGAACTCCCATAATTAAATTGCAAGCCCGGTGTTGACAAGGTAGAATCCGATGAATCAACATCACCTGGACTACATTTACGAGCTTGATGCTCTTGTCTTCCATATCTTGAACGCGCGTTTGCAGGATTGATAGTTTGTCAGATGAAGCCCACTCCAAGCCCTTCTTGGGCCAGGACGTGAGGCGCAGAGGGGCTCCAGATATGAATTCCGGAGTAGCGGGCCATTCTTTGCCGCGCGGCTTAGTGACGTAAAACCACTGCTGCTGCCACTCCTTGACGGAATCATTGAAAGTACTTGCTGGCCATGTAACGTTGGGCATCCTGCTCACCATGGCGCCTCCGCACTCGGCGTGCTCACTGCTCACCACCTTGGGCTTCACGTTAAACACCTTCATCCATAAGCCAAAGTGTGGCGGGATGCGGAGAAAAGCCTCACACACGACGATGAATGTCGAGATGTTGAGGAAGGAATTTGGGGATAGATCATGAAAATCAATCCCTTAATAATACATGATGCCACGAACAAATGGGTAAAGGGGAAACCCTAGCCCATAGACAAAATGAGGGAGGAATACCACCCTCTCATGGGGTTCCGGAGTGGGGATGATCTGTCCCGCCGTCGGAAGGCGGTGGCCAATTCTCTTGGCCAAATACTCGGCCCCCCAAAGCCTTTTGATATCCTTCTCCCGGACGGTAGAGGCCATCCACTTGCCTCCTGCTCCAGATCCAGACATTTTCGGGAAGCCTTTTTGGGCAGAGAAGATGAACGCTTGGGCACTAAGGCTCGAGCGAAAAGGAATGGATGAGCAGAGGAAGAAGAGGGTGTGGGTGAAAAAGGGAGTTCTTATCCCCTTATAAAGGCAGCGGGGATCCTGCACCTCCCCACTTGCCCGGTAAATTCGCTTATTCTCCAAACGCTATGATTGATGGCACGGTTGGGTTACTCACACCCGTATTGATGAGAATCCCGTGATAAGGGGACACAATCTCTGCTTCGACAAGACGTGCCGATAAAACTGCCTCGTGATATGTGCGGTGAAAGGTTGTGAAAAACGGTTCGAATAATGACTGGGTCATGGCGTGATGTCACTCTACAAAAAGTTATCAGCGAATTAGATTTGTGGAATATTGTTCTCTCTATGGTGGTATGTGGAATTTGTTTTGCAGAGCCGGACACGATCCTCATGTTCAAAATCTTCTATGGAGTATTCGAAGGAGGAACCCGCCTTGCAATGCCGAAGACAATCTGCGCGTCGGACTCATCGTCATTGAAGCCTGGTTCAAGGGCTACTAAGGGAGTCCTGGATTAGGGGGTATCCGGACAGCCAGACTATATACTTTGGTCGGACTGTTGGACTATGAAGATACAAGATTGAAGACTTCGTCCCGTGTCCGGATGGGACTCTCCTTTGCGTGGAAGGCAAGCTTGGCGATTCGGATATGTAGATCTCCTTCTTTGTAACCGACTCTGTGTAACCCTAGCCCCCTCTGGTGTCTACATAAACCGGAGGGTTTAGCCCGTAGGATAACAACAATCATAATCATAGGCTCGCTTCTAGGGTTTAGCCTCTACGATCTCGTGGTAGATCAACTCTTGTAATACTCATATCATCAAGATCAATCAAGCAGGAAGTAGGGTATTACCTCCATCGAGAGGGCCCGAACCTGGGTAAACATTGTGTCCCTAGCCTCCTGTTACGATTAGCCTTAGACGCATAGTTCAAGACCCCCTACCCGAGATCCGCCGGTTTTGACACCGACAGTCCTATCTCTCCCTGGCGCGGTGTAGTTCGACGCGGGCCAGTGACCTTACGTGGAGGCACGGTGCTGGACCAGGGGCGGCTCGGTGGTACCTCGGCTTCTTTGGTGACGAGGTGGGTCATGCTTGCGGTGTGGGAGGACTGGCGATGTGCTGTGGCAACGGAGTATGCTCGGGACGAAGGCGAGGGGCTGCCAAATCTGATCTGGTACAAAGTGGCTCCTCTGGCCACCATTTCGCGGGTGGCATGGGTTGTGGTGGCGCGGGCTGGTCATCTCCGGTGGCTGTGGGCATTTTGTGGGGGTCCGGTGTGGTGGTGCGACATGGATGACGGTGGAGGTCGTGGTGTCGAGCTGTCGAGGATGTGGGCGGTGCGGGTCTGTGGGGGCGGTGCCGTTCTTTGGCAGTCTTGCTTCATCGGCAATGCAGAGTGGTGGTAGCAGTCTCTCATCTCCTCGGTCTATGCCGATGGCATGGCAGTGATCGGGCGCTCGCACTCGGATGGATCTGTTGGGGACCCAAGGTGAGTCGGAGTTGCGGCTTCGGGTAGGTGAGATTGGGCTCGATATGGGTTGTTTTCGTGGGTGGTGAGGTCCCTCCCGCCGCGGGAATGGTAGATGTCGGTGGTGGTCAGGACATCGTTCATTATCAAGTTGTGTGGCGTCAAGGGCCACAGACATGGCGTCGTACGAGGGTGCTCGATGATGGCCATCAGGAGTCACGGGGTTGTGCCCCCCTCGGTTCACCAGGACTGACTGGGTCACAGGGGTGGGGCCCCTACAGTGGTGGCGCCGTCCCAAATTCCGTGTCTGATGCCGGGCTAGGAGTGTAATTGTTGGGTTCTAGTCCACATGTAGCTCCTGGCTCGGTCAAGTAATGGTCGTAAGTGTACAATCCCAATTGCTTAATTGATTCACCCTAGCAGGTATTTTTTTTCTAATGGTTTTTATCATCTATGCCATTAATTGTGTCCCACTACTCAGTTTTGCCATTAGAAATTGCTACTACTCAAAAATGTCGTCGCTTCATGAGATGTTTGCTCAAAAATGTCATTAGATATCTCAGAAATGCCATCGTCCCATTAGATGTTTGCTCAGAAATGCCATTAGACATCGTTATTTTCAGGTCAAACTCGTTGACCATGTTATATGATGAAAATACCCATATACCCACATGTCAGCTCTCTCTATCTCACGATGATAAGTTTGGACCGCATTTGTCAGGAGTAAGCAAGCGAATAATTATAGAGAAAATAAGAATGCTATTAGGATCAAGTGGAACCCACACGTTATTGTAGTGAGCTAGAGGGAGAGCTGACATGTTGTTATATAGGTATTTTGGTCATTATGACATGGCAAATAGGATTTGAGCTGACAATAATGGTGTCCAGTGGCATTTTCGAGCATGTGCCTAACGAAGCGATGGCATTTTTTAGCAGTTGAAATTCCTAGTGCAAAACTGAGTAGTGACACAACAAATGACATAAATGTAGTGCAAATGGAAGGGTTTGTTTTTTCTATGAGAATGAGCCTATACCTTGCAAACATATATTACCTGGCTGGGGGGGCCTAACCATCCTGGGCCCTGTGTGGCAGGACCTGATGCATATGCATGCTCAGGGCCGGCCCTATGACCAACTACAAGCAAGAACATTGCAACCTTCTGTTCCACAGTTACATATACACTATAATGGATTCCACATCACTCTCATAACATGGTGCATAGGTCATGGATGTTCTGTTTAGTAAAACGCAATTGATCATAACATGTGTAGTAAAAGATATAATGCAAGGGCACATGTTTCAACAAACAATTTTGTCAAACAATTATTTTCCTCTTCCTTATTTTATTTTCTTCGTTTATGCACTCAACCAAATCTAAGTGGTCTGGCATGAAATTGTACAATGCAATTATCTAGTTGTAAGCATGGCAACAAGACATCACATACACACATGCATAGCAAAAACATAGGGGATTTGATATGTGTAGCTTAAATCGGCATGCAGATAGATGAACACTCCACTAATCTGCACAAATTTAGACACTAATTTTAACTATTTGCTACAACTGATTAGGGAAAACATATGTGTTTTTAGGGTTTCGTATGTTGTGCTCGGTGATCCTTTATCAAATTAATTTTGTTGATCATCTATCCTAAGCCCTAAATAGCTCATGGACATCGTCTCGTGGCGAGAAGTCATCGTTTGCCACGTGAAAGAAAAAGAGGGAAGAAGAAAATGAAGCGAGACTTTGATGTGGGGTCGAGTTGGTTTGGGGGATTAAGTTCAGGGGATTTGCAGTATGAAGAAAATTTTAATGCCTTAACATTATAGAAATGGGATAAGGGATATGTTTTGGACTTCTAGAATAAGGAATCTACTAGATGTGCCCTTATAACTTGTTATAGCGCGAGCAGAACGTCTCCTGGATACACGAGTTGACACGGCCTCGTTGTAGCCCATGAACAACTATTATTATTATCTTCTTCTTTTTAATATAGATCTTGAATATAAACATGTCACTAATTTATACGTAATTAATTTAATAAATAAATCACTAAAAAAGTGTGTTACGAAATATACTCACACATACAAAAAAACAAGTACTTGCATGAAATGTTCATATAATTAGAGGATACATGCATTTCCAAAAATATTCAAGTAATTAAAGTGTTCATGCATTTTTTGTGAAAATATGTAATTAATATATTTTCAAGAAATGTTCATGTAATTAAGTGAGGTATTAAATGTAACTAAAGATATTCATGCTATATTCATGTAAATTATAAAATGTTCACACGTTTTTTTGAAATGGTTATGTAGTTACACAAGGTATTCATGAATATTACTTCTAAAAACTTGATGATTTTTAAAAAATGAAATGAATACGTCTGAAATATTGATGATTTTTTAAAATTATTCATTTAGTTTGAGAGGTGTTCACCGCTTCTAATAATATAAAGAAAAGAAATATTGAAATAAGAAAAGAAACAGGAAAAAAGAAACAAAAACACTGAAAATGAGTTATCAAAACTGGAACAAAACCAACCAAAAGAACCGAATCCCGAGAAAACCATACAAAAACATCACTATAACTGGATTCTGAGAAAAATCACATAAAACCGGGAAGAAACCACAGAAAAATGCACGCTCGGCAGGCTGCCCTGTGAAAGACTCCGGATGACCCCTAAGTAGTACTCACACTATGTGAGACTAGTGAATTGTAGGTGCTTTCCACATCATTTAAATATATATAAAAAGCATGTGAAAACACATTTGAATAGGATTTTCTTTTTTAGAATCGTATTGGACAAGATCCAACCTGGATTCTAGAGAGTAAGAACCAAGTTGGGGGTTCAATTAGAAGGCCACATGACAGAATACTATGCGTTGAAAACGTTATCCAATGGATGATAATGTCCAGATCTACCATCTCATGATTGTTGGATGGGCATATCCAGTGACTAATATTTGAAGTTACTGACACACTGTATAGTGGTGTGTGTGTGTGTGTGTGTGTGTGTGTAGGGTAATTTTCGCATCGGCCAGTTATAGGGTAATTCTCCTTTACCCTATATTAGTAGGTTTCGTGCACTCTCTATCAGCTTCGCATCGGCCAGTTATAGGGTAATTTTCCTTTACTAGTGGCAGTTTTCGCTACATGTAGAATTTCTAGCTTCAGCTTGTTTTCCACCTTTCTATCTTATATTTTTCTTCATTTCTGTTTTTTCATCGATTTCTTAGTTATTTTCTAGTTTAGCTTCATGTTTAATTTAGAACTTTCATGAATATTTATAAACAAATATGAACATTTTTAAATACGTGAAATGTTTTTAAAATCATAAGTATTTTTAAGTAATCCACAAGAAATTTAATTTTGTAAATGTTATATTATTTCTTATCAACATTTTTGAAATTTTGAAAAAATAATAATTATAATTTTGTTTAAATCCCCTAAATAAAAAGATATAAAATCCAAACATGAAAAGTGTAGATTTTAAAGACCGTACAAAAACCGGTGCAAAACAATGGCTGAGGAAGTATTGGGCCCAACTCATATAGCGTGGGTGTGTGTTTCACCGCAGATACTTCGCTTAGAGCGTAGAATAGGAGATCCCAAGCCAAGAGAACATCACTCTACACGGGAAAATATCCTGTGATACGGTGCATGGCATGATACCGTGCTGCGAGCTTGCATGGTACGTCCGATCTACATGGAGGGCGTGGGATCAGCTCACTTGTGTTTTTACTCATACCTCCCCGTATATTTCCATCTTGCCTCCCAGAAAAGCTGCGCGTACTTGCAAAGTCGTAACATTTCTGCATGTCTCACTTTCTCAGCAACAAGTCTTTGTTCCTGTCCGCTGCCATTCATCAAGATGCAGCCCGCTGGTAAAGCAAAGTATTTTAATCCCATTAACCCAAAATAGAAAGATAGAAAGACCGAAACTCCCACTAACATTGAACGGTGCACAGTACACTGTTGCTCATACAGTTAGCGGAAAAGTAATCGTACATTGTTAGATCAGGATGTATGGGTTAATCAGCACATGCATGTAGTAATTATATTTGTTCTTAAATAACAAGGTAAGTAAGGGGGCGGCGGCGTTTTGGCTCCCGGGTGAACAATACCTTTTTTTAATTTTTTGAACAATTCTGAAAAACTTTGTAGATGATCGTGTTGGTGTCGCAAGCATCCTTGAGAATTTTCATGAGGAACGGAGCAGCGGTGTTTCGTCGGTGAAAAAAACAAAATTACGGTGACATTTGGTCTTCGATTTTTTTTGTGCAGGCAAAAATGCTTATACGTCAAAATTTGCACGTGGCATTTGTCTGGGACAAAGATCACAAAAAAAATTGTCTCAATTCGTTTGACATTTGAAAAAAAAAATTGGGCCCCGGGAGCAAAGACTGGACACAAACTGATCGTTCCAACATGAGCTACTCAAGGATCCTCAAAAAATAAAAAATAAATCATGAGCTTACTCAATAATTACAAGCAGAGTAATCTCTTTTCGTTGCGTTGCTCACTTCTCCCGAAAGCTACATATAGGTTTATTTCTTTTGGAATCGGATGATGTATTTCTAGTGTGATCTAGCTTTTTTACTTCATCTATGTGAATGAAACTGAAATGACCGTCCCACAAAAAAAAGAGGCGATAGTGACATGACGTAAGGCTAAGATGCAAACCAGCAATTTACAAAAGTTTCAAGATCTCCTTCGTACATTTAGCAGTGGATTGTGTGGATGTTCAATCCTGTCCCTAGGGCACAGATCAAACGGACCACATCTTCTTGTATCACCGTATCATACTAGGGTTGGTATCACTAGATATGCACTCCCATCTACACCAGTGCAACACGTGTTTGACCTACATGCCTCTATCTATCTAAATGGAAAGTGTTTCCGCATTTTTCCTGAAAAATGGATGAAGTCTTAAAAAATGTTCACACATTTTCAAGAAATGGTCATGTAACTAAATAAAGTATTCATGATTTTTTTTTTGCAAAGTCTTCACAAAATTTTAAAAAATATTCATGATTTATTAGGTAAAACATTGTAGGGTGTACTTGAAAAACTATGTTTTGGAAGCATGTTTATTCAGGGTCAGTTGAATCTACGAACCGTTGGATTAAAATCCATCGCTCACACGTCGTCTTCTTCCTCCAGCCGACAGATTTCTTCATCCTCCAGCCGCTCTGCCTCTCCACCTCAACCTTTTGGCCTCCCTTCCTCTTCTTCGACCGCGACGGCACGCCTCATTGTCCCTCGCAATGTTGTCCTTGCCTTTGGTGAGAGGGCTCTAACTTATTCGGCCAAAAATCACATCGAGAAAGCAGTTGTTGTGCCTAGGAGTTATCGATACAACCTTATAAGAGGGAGGTGTCTCTCTCTCTAGAGGCGCCACTTGAAACATCATCCTTTTGTTCTCGTCAATACCTACCGCCACCTAGTCTCGCCTCTCCTCTTCCTACCGTCCAAGGGGGCGCCAACACAACAACATTCTTTGAACGTACCCCTGCGATCGGCGACCTGCACAGGTAACCAGATGCTTTTTTTTGTGAAATGCTCGCACGATTGCGCCACCCTTCTTCCATGATTTCGTCTTGATCCACTACTTTCTCGACTACCCGCCGTCATCTTAACCAGCAACATGCACACATTCCACAACGCGTGGGAGGCAGAGCTTGCCGTGTGCCAGGAGGGCATTGCTCTTGCCCTCGAGTGGAGTTCCATGCCTTTTATTCTTGAGACTGACTGCGCAGTTGCTGCACAGGTGATTATGCAAACGGAGAAGGATCGTTCGCCAGGGGCAGCCTTGGTTGAGGAGATTAAATGCCAACTGAACATGGCAGGGAGCACGTCATATCCGTGGTACGTCGCTCTCGCAATTCGTTCGCGCATAGCTTAGCTCAAATGGGGCATAATTCTACTCACACTGCTGTTTGGTGGAGGTATGTTCCTCAAGAAATTCATGTGTGCTGACTCAAAACGATTGTAATCATCATGATTAAGCAATGATTTTTTTCTTTCAAAAAAAAAGGCGACGCCGCTGCAAGGAAAAATTCACCCTGTGATATTTATTTTCTTGGTAGATCGGTTTGCCATGTTGTCAAAACTAGAGCTAGATACTATGCTGATTTTTATCCATACTAGTAGAATGCCCGTGCGTTGCTACGGGCTTTTGAAATATTTACTCATCGGAATACCAGTTGGGAATAAATGTTGTCATAAACATTTATCGTAATTCCAGCCGGTTTGCTTTATTTTGAGTGCGTCGTTGTTGTGGGATATCATCACTTGCACATCTTTTTGTTGTATAAAACGTGGTGAATTTTTGTCCCCTTCCAATAACGTCGCCCCAAAAACCCTCTGAATGGTTTTTTTAATCCCGACATAATCCATCTTCATCTCTCTCATATTCTACCAAATTAAATATATATAGAAATATACCTTTTGAGTATTATATCATGTGCAACATACATACAAAGAAGAACAATTATTTGCATGCACCTCTTTTGGTTGTGTAAAACTCGTTGAATTCTTAGCCCCCTCCATCATCGTTACATCAGGGTCTTTGTCAGTCGACATCTCCGAAGCACAATCAAATCCATCAGTTTTTATGACCTACAAAGGTATTCTAATATAAACAAAGATTAGAATAATTTTTTTATGATGGTGGTATGGAAAATATATATTCATTGGACAAATGCTAGAAATGAGCAGTTTCTAGTAGATTGAGTGGCATCCCAATTTTAATAATTTTAGGCTCACCTCTAAATCACATGTTGATGGTTATTCTCACGAATATCTACTATTTAGGGTATGTGGTATATTGCCCATAAAAAACTATGTTACATTTCTTCACGAGCAAAGAACGGATTTCCCCTTTATACAATGATAGTCGGTCATCTCTAATTTCTTGGATATTTTTAAGTAATTTATTGAGAAAATATTTTATGCTATTCTAAATATATATAGTGTACAGGTATAAATAAAGCTTTATTTTTATGATATTCCCATTATACCCCTCCTATACGACTTGCTGTCCTCTCCCACACGACCGCACTCTATCCACTCCCTCTCCGCACCACTCACTCTCTTGTTCCCCTCCCTCTCTAGATCCATAGACTTCACCGGCGTCACTCACTCTCCTCTCTCCGCCCTCGCCCCCACAACCAACAGAATCGGCGACCTCATCTCCCACCCCTCCACCCTTTCATCCCTCCCCTCTTCTCACCAAAATTAGTGAGGGGGGGGGGTCGAGAGGCCAGACGGTTGCCTGATCCGCCCACAAACCGGCGAACAACATCAGGCCAAGGTCACCAACGCCGTCATGAAATGACAGGCTTCTTCCACCTCGACAGACTTGCTCGCACACCAAGATATGCGAGGGGGGCTTCTACTTCTCCCTCGCTCATCACCCCTTTGGCCAAACCATGGATCAACCTTCCTCTACTCTGACCCATGCCATGGACCGATCTCATTTCCCTCCTCAATGTCATCTCTTCACCCCTTTCCTCGTGTGGCATGTTGCACCGCTAACCCTCACCTTATCTCCCTCCCTTTCCTCCCATATCGAAACATGCATGTGTTTCTGCTAGGCCGCTTCACCTCACCGCCGCCTTCATCTCCTTATACAATGTCGTATCCGCCGCCTTCTGCCAGCTGTAGAAGAAGCGTGTTCGATTCTTGAACCTACAAAATATAAAATGCTGAGGTCAATAAGTATGATTTTCTCTTGTCCCTAGTACTATATTTTTATACATGCTTATTGCATAACCAACTTGTGTGTCGTAGTGTACTGTGGACTTGCTGAGCTGCTCAACCTTGAGCTTGTCAGTTTGGCAGAGCACGTTCTTCGTCTTAACCTCCATCTGCAGCTCGGCATCGCGGATGGCGACAGCCTTGGTGGCCTCAACCTCGGCGACCTTGGCCTGCTAGTCCCAGCCTTCCCCTTCAATCCTTCATGGCAAGGTCGGTCATTGAGGGGCGTTGTCGGCCTTCCTATTGTTTTCAAACACCCACACCTCCGCCTTGACCTTGGCCTTCTCCTTGAGCGCCTCGCCCTGCTGCCGCACAAAGAGCACCTTGTTCTCGGCGTCCACCTTGGCGGCGTTCTGGCACGTGAGGCCATCCCGCTCCACAAACATCCACCTTGGCCCTGCTCGCTGCCTCATGTTGTGTCTTCTCGCTGAGGTAGGAGAAGTACTCATGCCCCGGCACGTCCACCAGCTGCTTCACGGTGGCATTGTAGATGAAGAGGCCGAATTGGTCCAGCTCCTTCTGCACGTTGCTGAACACCTCCTGCTTGAACTTTTTGGTGCAGGTGAAGATCTCGTCCATGGTCAGCTGCGCCACCAGCATCCGGGTCTCACCCTCGATCAGCCCTTTAGCCCTTCACCATGTCGTGCCCGTGGCTCCTACCGTACGAGTGCAACAGCGCGATCAACTTCACGTGGAGTAGGAGCTTCGCTTCGACGGTGGGCAGGGCTGGACGTACCGCTCATGGCTCAATCGGTGTTTGACATACTCGATCCTGGCTTGTTAGAGAAAATGGACGATCTGGTCTGCTAAAATCGGCCTGGAAAATTGTCGGTCCGATCCAGTCTGGTGTTCAACCGGTCCGACCAAGAGGACTGAGAAAAAATGTCATTGTCGCCGCCATTCGTTCTTAGCGTGCCGACCGGCAGCCCCCGGGTAAACTACCATGTCCCCAAGCTTCCCCTCTCCTTATTTTCTCTCCTCCCCATCCACCATAGCCTCTCGTCGCCCCTGTCGTGCATGCACCACTGACGATCTCAAGTTCTCAACTTGGCGCTGGCAGCATTCTAGCTACGGGTTTCGCTACCATGGCAGCGACCGTTTTAGCACAGCACACATGCAGGCCATCAACTGGGGAAATGGTCGATTGGGTGTGAACTTCGGATCGTGCGAGAATCGTTGAGCCGTGATTTCCGCGTGAGATTTAATAGCCTCCGCCTATAATCACGCACCATGATCCTACGCTGCCGTTTTCTTTGTTGAAGCATATGTTCAGGTCCACCTTCCGCCATGTGATTCTCTCTATCCCATTGCTCTATCCGTAACAACCTTTCCTTATCGTCTGCGTCTTTATCACGAGTAAAGGATTAGCAAGGTCAGCTCAGGACTTAGTTGGGTTACTGGCCGCACCTGCCTGTGTATATCTTGTATAAATGTATACCTCTATAACTGAATATGACTGCTTTCAGTCGCGTTGGTGTGTTCACTTTCTGCACTTCTATTCAGTCGAACAGGAAATAGGAAGTACAAGAGAAACATGGCTTGATCCGAAAATCACAGCACCATTTGACAACAAACCGAACGTCATGTTTTTTTTCATGGTTAATCCGCTAATTATGGCAAGGCCCGAACATAAAAAAACATGGGCTCATGAAAAAAATGCTACGGAAGGTTCATGGCTAACAGCCGTGCACTTTCTGCGGCACATCACCGACCTCATCGCTGGCGCTCCCGCATGTCCACTACCTCGCCACAGCACCCGCACATGCAGCCCACCTCGCTGCTGCCCCAGCACGTTGACGTCGGTGGTGGTTGGCCGGTCCAAATGGTGGCTCGATGAGGGACCGAACCAACCCGGACCGTGTCGCCTTGGTAGCGTCGCCGAGTTCCGGGGTGGTCACCCGAGGACCGATGCTGAAGACAACGGGCAGCACGAAGGGCAGCTTCTTGGAGCTCTACCAATACCCACGCCTTCTTCACCAGCATTAAGTCCTCGATGCCCCAGCCGGTGATGGCCAGGTACTACGACGCGTACGCGGCGATGAAGCTCGCCGTTGACTGTTTTGCCCGGCTGTACCGTTAGGTTTTCTTTCCTTCTTACCTACGTAGGACATAGGAGTGTTGACCGATCAAAGGAAATAAATAGAACATGTTAGTACATATAGCAAATATGCCCGTGCGATGCAACGGACCTATCAAACTTGTTTTATGTGATCTCTGTTGTATGTTCTTTCTCTATTCCAAAATTCCACTCACGCAAGTAAGAAGTATTTCACTGTCTTATGCAAGTAGTTCAGTGCATACATATGCTACTCGTTCGTAATTGCAACCTCAACAGAGTAAAAAAAATCGGTTCGGTGCATGGATGGATGGATGGGAACACACTGTCTAATGAAAAGGATAAGAATCACATTGGCATGCATAACTGATTTGAAATTTTAAAAATATAGCATCTACATCTGCGCATCATGAGGAACAATTCCAGAGAAAAAAATTGATCCAGTCAAGTGTATCTTTGGATATTTCATTATCCACTTAGGCCATATTAGTATTAATTCCCACGTGGTGCACATCATCCTGATGCATGGGTGTGCCTCGGCCCTTACATTGCAAATATTATTATTGCAGGAAGAGCACACACTCATAAGCTAACGGTTTCACAATGCGTTCTTGCTGATAGTAATTGAACCAAATAAAACGATGGACAAGCAGATTGATTAAGGAACTCTAGGTAATACTTCATGCCGTAAGCATTGGCTCAAAAAGTTAATTTGTAAGTAACAAAAAAGGCCTAGAAGAATAGTTCTACCTAAATAAAGTTTACTGCTGCACATGAGCAGATCCACACGAAGCAGAGGGGAGGTGGAGCAGGCCGGTAACCAGGGGAAGGAGCAGAGTGGGAGAAGATTTACACCGCCGTCTCCACTGGATATGGTGTCTCCGCCGCATCTGCGGAGGCGCCGCGGCTCCGCCTCGGATGGTGCTCGTCGCTATGGTGAAGAGGAGGGGCCACGCATGGGCGAAGAGGCAGGCGGTACTCGTGGCCAAAATAGTGGGTCGTTCGAGCTGCGGGAGGGAGGAGAGGATCGCCGGGAGGCGGCAAGATCGGTGGGCGGCGGCGGCGGCATCCAGGTAGGGAAGTCGAGGTAGGGCGCTGTGTTTTTTTAGGGGAATTGCTTGTGAAAATAACGTGCCACGACGATGTAGCGAGCGGATCCCCTTAAAAAAGACGTAGCGAGTGGATTCCCTTAAAACTGGTAGGAATGGACACGATTGCTGACGTTGATAAATAGTGGTGAATGTTGGCCTAATTTACTATCATCATGCATGAAAACGAATCATCAAGAAAAAGAATACTTCCTATTACTACGCTCATAGGAAGCTTCCTAATCTCTGCTACCAAACAGTTTCTGCCCAAACAAGGAAGGAAAGTTATGGACCTGATTCGGAAGGAAACAAACGTTATGAAGATTAATTAATTTAGATTTGATCTTTAGAAATTGATTGTGATTGATTCTTTTACATAAAGACATTACTAAATAATTTGTGTTAGTATGGAAAGTTCTGACCCGTTCAGTTTTTTTCGGTGTGTGAGAGGGTGAAGCGAAAATAAACCGATGAAGTGGGGGGAGGGGACGAAAAAAACCAGCGAAGGTGGAAGGAGGTACCAAAAAAAAACCATGGTAGGTGGGACGAAAAAAAACCTGGAAGCGAGACTACCAACTGCTCCATTAAAAGTAGAGATGCATGCCCAAATAATTTTGGTAGATCTATCTTGGTCATTCCTGTCACTAACGTTATCCATCGCCTTATTTCCAACAAATCCTGCTATCTTTACTGTGTTTCTCAGGTGGATGTGCGTTGCGTGCTAGTGCAACTGAACAGCAATCTCATCGATCCCTGTCAGTCTGAAACACTCAACACAGCTAAAGACCGACTGAAACTACTCGGAGGCACGCATGTGGACTGGACGCACAAATTGGCGGTCCTTCCAGGGTCACGGCTCCATTTCCCACGGGTCAAGTAGTTGTCCGGTCACGCTTCTTCACATGGCGAAACCGGTCAGTTTCACCTCAACTTCAACACGGGTTTCTCGGTGATCACCGGCCAATTTCCGTTGGAGCTGTGGAGCAAAGTACTCCTACATGTGATTTTTCCGGGAAATCACCACGCACGTCGACGGTGTTTCTCGTCGTAAACAAAGCAGAAGAAGAAGCGCAATGACGAGCTCCAACTCTACTAAAATTACTTGGAACAATCACATGTCGCATCAGACGCTTTACAATATTTAGTTTAAAGTACAGGAGCGTTTGTTTTTCTAGCCCATGAACGCTCGTGCTGCTGCTAATTAAAATGCCGCGGTAGGTGGTGAGAGTTTGCCATTTATTTATACCCGTGCTGTGCACAGTAATGCTACTCGATCATGCGTCTTTTCTTCTCCGTCGTTCAGGTTCACGTATACAAACTTCTGACAGATGCATCACATGTCTGATCGGTCGGATTCAAAGCGAGAGGAAAAATACAAATCTCGTGGTATACAGCTGCTGCTTGTGTGTCGAGCCGACAAGCAGGCAAAATGGTCTTGTGGCCAGGATTTGGATCCACTCGTTCGACAAATCGGCGTGGGGGTGTTGTTTTAATGGCTTCGGCATGTATACAGCATGTCCTCTTACTGTATAGTATAGTCCAGTAGTACCTTTTGGCGGTATATGTGCAATCCAGAAATTCGTGGAGGCGCACACCTATTCAGCCATGTTAGTTGTCTGATTGTCTCGCGATACGCACAGTCGTTGGATTTCACACGAGAGCAGTTTCTAAAACTAACGATTTTATAGATCATAGCTTATGAAACTTACAATATTGTCAGCTGCTCGTACCATGTTCCGGAGCAGGTTATGAAACTTATGATTCTGTCGATAGCTCATATCAAGTGTTTTAGAAGTTGAAATTTTCAAAACTTGTCAAACATATTCGGAATCGATAAGTTCTAAAACTTACGATTCCATCGGTAGCTCGTACCAAGTTTTGGAACTTCAAATTTAATAAAACTTTTAAAACTTGTCAAACATATTCAAAATGGACAAGTTCCAAACGCACGGTTGTGTCGGTAGCATGTCGTCTTGCTGTATACTCCCTTCGTTTCGATGAATAAGGCATATTTGGTTTCATTAGCACAACACTTTGACCAATAATTACTCTTTCAATATTTTATTTATGTAAATACAAAATCACTATCATAACAAAGTACTTTTAAATACCAATCTAGTGATAGAAATTTCATGTCATATAACCTTGTATTTACGGAGTAACTATTGGTCAAATTCATGTCTTAACGAAACAAAATATGCCTTACTTTTAGGAATCGGCGTGGGGTGTTGTTTTAATGGCTTTATGATGCAGCATGTCGTCTTATTGTATAGTCCAGTACTGCATAATCCAGAAGTTCATAGAGGCACGCACCTATTGATTGTTAGCTTGTTCAATTGTCTCGCGATCCGCAAAGTCATTGGATCTCGCATGAGGGTACAACAAGTTTTAAGTTATAATTTCTGAAACTTTCCATTTCAGCCGCCGCAGGTTCTGAAACTTACGATTGCGTTGCTAACTCCTACCAAGTTTTAGAGTTGAAACTTACAACTTAGAGTTTTGTCGATCGCTGGTTCTAAAACTTATGATTTTGTTCTTAGATTGTACCAAGTTCTAGAAGTTGAAATTTTACCAAAATATCAAAAGCTCGTTAAAAACATATTCAAAATGGATCTCATTTGAAAGCCCTTGTCACCAGAAACACGAATATGAAAACTAAACTTAATTTAGATTTTAGTTTAAAAGACATGGAAGATTAGAAGTCGAAAGCCAAAAGAAAAAGGAGGCTGCGTGCCCCCTCATAGTGTAGAAAACCGCCGGATCTCTTGGTAGGCTACCTTGCTTAGCTGGAAGTCAGATATCTGAGGTCACATGGGTATTTACTCATGTTCGGGCCTCCATGGTGAAGTAATACCCTATGTCCTGCTTGATGTTGTTTATTGATAGTGGGTATACCTCGTGTGAGAGATTACAAAGAGATGTATGATTCTATCGAGAGTTGTTTTATGGGAGAGTAGATGGGAATGAGAGCTCCTAGCCCTCCCCTCCCTATATACATGGCAGAGGCTAGGATTTTATAATGGGAGATGCGATCTAGGTTGTCACTGCGATCATTTTAGGGACCAAGATGATCCAAGGACATCTATCCCTTTCTCCGAGCTCCCTCATGTCGTTGGGTATATGGTGGGCCTTGTGGGCCTACTGGCGGGCCTGCTGCCGAGTTCCTTGCTGGTGAGTCACCCCATTTTACATGTTCTATTATGTCAAGTTGTCATTCCATTGTACTTGCTATTGTTTTCCTTAGTAAATATAAGATACAAGATCGAATAAGTAAATTTACCGGAACCGGGATGTACTGGTGAAGCATCTGCCGTCCATGTCAACATCAAGATGCACACTGTCCTTTGACTATTAAACTAAGGAATCTTTTGTGGGTGGAATACATCTCTATACTAGTCTGACACCACCCGACCAATACGTGAACATGCCCCAAAACCTTTCCATTTAGTCATGCATGTGTACTCCTAGACCACTCAACCTATAGTACCAACATTTTACATTCTTGTTAGCTATTAAATGATTGATATATTTTTAATAAATGTTTTATTTTTAAATATTTTTATATATTTGAATTCCTAAAGACAAGATCTTTAAAACAAGACCAATATTCAATATATTTTACCGCAGTTTGAAATTTACGGTTTCATTTGCTTTGGCATTTCAAAAAAAGGATGTAACTCATTTCAAAAAAAATCTTTTCACTTTATTTAAAAATACTGGTTTCACAATTAAGAAAACAAATTTGAGTCATTCAAAAATACAGATTTAGCTCATTTTAGAAAACTAATTTTATTCATTTTAAAACACTGATTTCACTCGTATCAAAACACATATTTAATCATTTCAAAGAATTGGTTTTTCTCATTTCGAAAAGGTGATTTCACTCATTCAAAAACTAAATTCACTCATTGCGAAAAGGTGATTTCACTCATTTCAATTTTTTTGCTCTCACCCAATTCAAAGGTCATATGTCGCTATGTTTAGAAAGCTGATTTCACTCAAAGCAAATAACTAATTTCATATATTCAAAAACTTATTTGATTCAATTCAAAAAACAATTTCACTTGTTTCACAAAACATATTTTACTCATTCAAAAAAAAGTTTGAAAGAATTAGTTTGACATGTTTTACATGACTAGTTTAAAAAATCTGAAATGACAAGTTTCATGTATTTCACACCCAAAATGTGTCATGTGTATGAAAAACATATTTCTCTCATTTTAAAAATTGGTCTCGCCCAATTCAAAGCTCATATTTCACTATTTTTAGAAACCTGGTTTCACTCAAAGCAAATAACTGATTTCAAATATTTCAAAAAACTTATTTGACTCAATTCAAAAAAACAATTTCACTTGTTTCGTAAAACATATTTCAGTCATTTAAAAAAGTTTGATATAATTAGTTTCACATGTTTTACATGACTAGTTTCATAATTTTGAAATAACAAGTTTCACGTATTTCACACCTAGAAATGTGTGATGTGTATGAAAAACATATTTCACTCATTAAAAAAAATGGTCTCACCCAATTCAAAGATCATATTTCTCTATTTTTAGAAAGCTGATTTCACTCATTTCAAATGTTGATTTTTTTTTGAATGTATTCAAGATTGATCTGGTTCTAAAGGTTTTGGCTCCAGGAAATATATATATACAGAGTTTAAAAAAATTGTTTTGAAGATATGAACAATTTAAAATAGTGAAAAGAGAATTAAAAATGATGGATTTAGAGATGTAGAGAGGAGAGATAATGTGAGAAATGCATGTTATAGTATGTACCATGAGCAGTAAAAAGAGAAAAGCAGGACCATGCATGCATCCTTTGCATGTGCATGATGGGCCCGGTGATGAAATACGGTGACTTAAATAGATAAAAGAGGGGAATACAAATGTACACCTTTTTTTGCGGGGTACAAATGTACACCTTTTGAGCTAGCAGCATGCTATTGGGAGTAGGCAGGTGACGGGCGTTAGTGTCAAGCTCAGAGATGTTCTGCTATCTTTTCAGTTTTGTCATGTCGGTTCTTACGTGACTTGTCCTTTGTTCTTTATGATATGAATGAGACACATATTACCATGCAAAAAAAAAACGGTACATCCGGCACGGTTAAAAATCACTTTGCGCGTATAAGATTCTCTCTTAGGGTCCTTTTTATAAGAAAAATTACCTAACCAAATGAACTATGTATTTAATAAACAAAACTGTCAAGTTTGGTAACGAACACGTCCAACATGATTATATTTGACGCCTTAGCAGGTCAAGTGCAACCACTCTTTAATAAACTACTTAACCGAAATTAACTTAACCTCCAAAACGACTGGACCACTGGGGCACTGAGATGGACCAACCGCGTGAAGCTGAAGCGCACTATATAAGTGGCCGTGGGTAGAGCCGAGACGATGCAGCAATCACAACAACCAGCACGCGCAGCGAGCACCACAGACACCAAGAATCTTTCAGAGTCTCACGCACACGGAGCCGCTCGCACATTTTTGGCGATGGAGGTGACCCCGAACCACACGCAGGCCGTGAGCGGGTGGGCGGCCATGGAGCCCTCCGGCAAGGTGGTGCCCTTCGCCTTCAAGCGCCGGGAGAACGGCGTCGACGACGTCACCATCAAGGTGCACTACTGCGGCATGTGCCACACCGACCTCCACTTCATCAACAACGACTGGGGCATCACCATGTACCCCGTCGTGCCCGGCCACGAGATCACCGGCGTCGTCACCCGGGTCGGCGCCAACGTCTCCGGCTTCCGCCCCGGCGACCGCGTCGGCGTGGGATGCATCGCCGCCTCCTGCCTCGACTGCGACCACTGCCGCCGCTCCGAGGAGAACTACTGCGACAAGGCCGCGCTCACATACAACGGCATCTTCTGGGACGGCAGCGTCACCTACGGCGGCTACTCCAACATGCTCGTCGCCCACAAGCGGTTCCTCGTGCGCATCCCCGACGCCCTCCCGCTGGACGCCGCCGCGCCGCTGCTGTGCGCCGGGATCACCGTGTACAGCCCCATGAAGCAGCACGGCATGCTTCTGGGTGAGCCCGGGCGGCGCCTCGGCGTGGTCGGGCTGGGCGGGCTCGGCCACGTCGCCGTCAAGTTCGGCAAGGCGTTCGGGCTCAAGGTCACCGTCATCAGCACGTCGCCGGCCAAGGAGCGGGAGGCCAGGGAGAGCCTCAAGGCCGACGACTTCGTCCTCAGCACCGACGAGAGGCAGATGCAGGCCATGGGTCGGAGCCTGGACTACGTGATCGACACGGTGTCGGCGCAGCACTCGCTGGGGCCCATCCTGGAGCTGCTCAAGGTGAACGGAAAGCTGGTGCTGGTGGCGGCGCCGGACAAGCCCGTGGAGCTGCCGTCCTTCCCGCTCATCTTCGGGAAGAGGACGGTGAGCGGGAGCATGACGGGCGGCATGAAGGAGACGCAGGAGATGATGGACCTCTGCGGAGAGCACGGCATTACCGCTGACATCGAGCTCGTCTCTACCGACGGGATCAACGACGCTCTGGCCAGGCTCGCCCGCAACGACGTCCGCTACCGCTTCGTCGTCGACGTCGCCGGGACTGGCTCCAGTCTCTAGTTGATTAGAATCTGGTTTGCTGCTCGTTCTGTCAGAAAGAAAGCATGTGTACCTTCTTCATTTTCAGCCCAGTTCAGTTTCAGAGTATGAGAAGAGTGATGGATTTAGTTATATGGTACGAGGAATTCGATAATTCTGTCGACGTCCAATTGTACAGGACGACGTTCTTAATTTGTCTGCAATTAAACTGTACTATGTCAATATCTCATTGAGTTGTCAATTCTCAGAAAAGAATGATTAATTTGTGACACACATAAAGAATGATTAATATGATATTAACGATGATTCTAAGATACATTTATTCAATAATTGTAAGATACATTTATTCAATAACAAATAACACAATATCTATGGCCGTCAGGCGAAACCCTAGGTCCTTCTGCAGAACAGCTTGCTACTCATTTGCTCGAGTGTCAAACGTGGGTAACCTCATCGTGCATATGATGTAAGGCGGCAGTGTGGCTGGTGCAACTAGGTGTTGTTGGGTCTTGCACGTCTATAGATAGCAGCGTCCATGATTACAATGCGAGACATGAGGATCTGCTCGCGCTGTTATTGTTGAACAAGATGGATGAAATTGGCAGATCTATCCCCCGGGTATGCAAGTTGGCCCAGACACCTCTGCAGCCCATTAAGAGGTATTTCTTTTTTCCTTTTAACCTAAATGTTAAAAAAACATTCATATCACAACTTTATATATAGTTGATTAATAATAAAGCGATAAAAGGTATATTACAAAAGATATTCTCACACATCAAATAAAATAATTAATTATTACATAAAATGTTCATATAATTATAAAACTGCTCACACCTTTTGAAAAAAATATCCGTATAATCTAGAAAGTGTTCATGTGTTTCCAAAAATACTCATGTAATTATAATTTTTGATGAATTTCTATGTCATTTTGTATGAGTTTTCACACGTTTAAAAAATGTTCATTTGATTTTAATAAGTGTTCAGGTATTTTAGAAAACATCATATAATCAAATAAAATATACTAATTTAAAAATATTCATATGTTTTAAAATATTATTTATAAAATAAAAATTTATAGAAGTATTGGCGGCTTCAAATAAAAATATTCATGTATTATATAAGTATTAAATCTTGTCAAAAATGTTCTTGTCCAAAATCAGCATAAAAATGGAAAAGTAAATTTAAAGAAAGGAATGATGGAAAAATAAAAAAGGAAAAAGAAACAAGAAAGGAAAAATAAAATAAACAAAAGGCTGAAAGAGAAGCAGATGCAGGCCATGGCGAGGATATACATGAACATATTTGAGCTTTTGATATCATTAGTTTGAACTGCTAGCGCCGCCGGTGATGGCCACCAACCTTGTTTTGAAGGTGACACTCGATGAGATATCCATCCATCAATCAACGTGGACATTGGAAGCCAAGGGACTCACGCTTTTTGGCTGGTCTAATAGCCATGAAGAAACATTTCTTTCGCTGTGGATCCTTCGACATTAAAGACGGGTTGGAGATTAGGTTATGGGAGGATAAGTGGCTAGGCAATGCCACTCCCTGGGAACAATATCCTGTCCTATACAATATTGTGTGTCACAAGGGTGATACTATCACCATGGTTATGGAATACTTTCCGCCGAATATCACCCTTGTGACGACGGTTATGGAATAAAATATTTTACGAAGGTGTCTACATGGTTGGATGCCACGGAGAGGGATACTTTTAGCCACATGGATGGCAACATGATCTTCGGATTGACCCTCCTACGTCTGAGGCGTTATACAATCTCACATGATTACTTGTATTTCGCCTCTTTTGATTCTTTGAAACTTAGACTTGGTTATGGTTGACTGGTTGTGTGCATCTCAGTTATGCAGAGACCGGGTGTAAAACCTATTAAGTAATAGAGTGTCCCTAATCGAAAAATTGGTCGACATAGAGAATAGTTCCAGACATGTCAAGTGGATGTCGGGCAATGTAAGGAGTAAAACATGCCATACATGATCGTAGTAAAACGAATAACCGGTCTTGGACTTGTGTCTGAAACAGACAGTCAGAAGTATGATTATGTTTTGTCCAACCAGAGGATCTGTTCATAAAAAAAGCACCCTAAAAAAAACTTGATATCTATGCAACCTTATGAACCGTATTATCATTACTCCATGCATGCAGAACTAGCTTTTACACACACACACACGTTCACACCATGCATGCATCAATTAGTACATCCCGGCGTGAGCAGCAGATTCACACAGTCGCATGGAGTACTAGTGCTAGGAGTAATTGCCTTGACGCCTTAAATCTTGTCTATTTTGAAAACGCATGTAAAATCTAACTGTGTGTATGTGTCTTCTAAACCATGACGGAGGGAGTATTGTGTTTCTCAGGCGGCGCAAGCGCGATGTGCGTAGTGCTATAAGCCTATAACCGAACAACAATCTCATTTACGTGTGTCCCTGTCAGTCTGAAACGCTCAGCTCGGCGAAAGACTGACCACTCGTGACTCAAACTACTCGGGGGCACGCCTGTGCACTGGACGCACAAAACAAATTCGGGGCCGTTCCATGGTCAAGGTCGGTCTGGCAGCTTCCCTTTCCCACGGGTCAACTAGTTGTTGTCCGGTCGCGCTTCTTCACATGCCAAAAGTTCCCGTACTTTCTCGTGGCAAACAATCATGAGTTTCACCTGAATTTCACACGCTTTTCTCGGCGGTCACCGTTCAGTCTCAGTTCTATCTACGTATTATTTGTGGAGCAACTACGTGTGGTTTTCCCGGGAAATCACGACGTAAACGCTATGCCTTTTGCCTCACGACTGACTGAATCCTCTCGCAGTCCCGTCGTTACGTCAATGGTGTTTCTCGTCGTAAAGAAAGCAGAAGGAAGAAGGCAATGACGCTCCAACTAAAAATTACTCGGAACAATCACACGCCGCATCCGCATCGCATGCTCTAATACGTACTGTTTTTAAAGTAGAGGACCCTTTGTTTTTCTAGCCCATGAACGCGCGTGCTGCTACGAATTAAAATGCCGCGGTAGGTGGTGCAAGCTCGCCATTTATTTTTACTAGTAGAATGCCGCGCCGCGTTACCACGGGCCTTTTATTTTTTTTCACTGATTGCATGCACATATATAACTGTATTTGTTTTCTGCAACTCGATGAAATTTTTTGTGAACTTTATTGCCTCGGACCCAGGTCGATGGATTTTTTATGAACGTTGTAATCCATCTCCACCTATCTCATAGTCTGCAAATATAAACATACAAAAATACACCTTCTATATTATCACGTGCAGACCAAGAAAAAGAATTATTAGTATGTATCTCTTCGAATTGTGTAAAACTAAATGAGTTTCAGTCCGATACATCTGAAGCCATCATTGTTTATATCTCGCCTAAAAAAGTGAACATATAAACACATACTCAATTTTTTTTAAAAAATAAGCTCATATACAATATATATTCATTGGTCGGCTGCTAGATGCAAGGAGGTGACCGTATTTAGTCGGAGTAAATGGCATCGTGATTCTTAGTAGAGTGAGTCGCACCCCAAGATGGACAAAAATTGCATTATGAAAGTTTTCAAGGGTGTACCGATGGACCCTTCATGATCGGGGCTGGCCCTAGCACTACGGAGGCCGTAGTGCCACTGAGGTACAAACATTAACAGAGTAACATATATACTTTCAACAATATATATCGTATATCATGAATAATATAAAGACATATAAAAAATACATATTTTTTGTTGGCAAATAAAGTCTCAAAAGACCATTTATACGTGATTACATGATGTAAATAATGATTATAGCGTACTCAACTACAAGTAACTATTAAATAAATACAATGTGGTGAAGTGCGTCGACTAGGGGGGCATATGCCCCATGTCCACGTTGTTTTTTGTTCACAAATCATTTTATATTTCATTTTATATTTTACCCTAGCAACAGCCTACCTTGCTTGATTCAGCAGAACACCCAAGGCAAACTCGGTTTTAGTGTGGAGGGGGGCCAACTGATGTCTGTCATCGGGTGATGCATGAGGGCCTGTTATTTATAGCCGGGGCGATGCAAGCTCTGCTCGACACGATTCTTGAAATTTTAACACGGGGTTTCGCTCCCAGCTTGAAACCCCGTGTAAAAATTACATGCCTATATTTTCTTTATTTTAACTAGAAAATATGCCCGTGCGTTGCAACGGTGGAATATAAATATGACACACACATATAGCCTAACTCGATCATGTCCCCATGCAAGTCCTCCTTTGCAATCCAAACACATACCACACCTCTCACTGGACCGCGCCAGTGCAAGTGAATGTACGAAGACGCCAGTTCAAATGAATGTAGGAAGATCCGAGGCAGCGGTGTGTGCGCTTCGTCTGGTCGTGAGGCCCCTCCCCGCACATGTTCCATACATCATCCCTTCACCTAGTCCATACATCATCCGTCGTACTCCCGCAGATTTTCTTTTCTATTTTTTTACTGTTCTCGAGGGTGCATATGAGCTCGGGTGCAGAAGGATAATTTCGGTAGCACATCTTCACAAACAGGACGATGAGCAGGAGCTTGAAGCGGGGCATGAAGGAGATGCATAAGATGATGGACCCGTGAGCAGAGCACACCATCACCGCCGACATCGTGCTCGTCTCCACCAACGGGATCAAAGACGCTGCTGGGGCGGCTCGCACGCAACGATGTCCGCTATCGCTTCGCCGTGGACACTGTAGGTTATAAAAAAATGAAGATAGTAAAACAAATGCATATCGATTCCATTAGATATATTTTCATGATGTATTTATTCAATCATGTTTTCTTCTATATATCTGATTAAATTTAGAAATAATTTACTTTTTAACTGATTTTTTGTGTAACCTCTTTGGGGATGGAGGGAATAATGTGTAACATTTGTGATACAAAACCATAATCAAAAGAAGTACTTCAAAATTTGAATCTAATGACACCAATTTTATGTCACGTGGGCAATTAGCATACAAAGTTCAGCATTCGACCAACATTTGATAAATAATGAAAATTAGTCCAACACGTAGCTAATTAGGTTACAGATATGAATCAGTAAAAATAATTTCTATAAATTACAGTTTCTCACAAACGTGAGGCTCGAGGATGTATATTGTTTAGTGTGTAACACTTAATTATATAGTGGCAGAGGCGGATCTACCGGGGGTGCCGTGGTATTATGCATATACTCTCTTATCTGGTACTCCCTCCATATTGTATTATGCATATTATAAGTACCGCTAACCAAGTCTTTGACCAACAATTGCTATTGCTCCCTCTGTCTCCAAATAGGTGGCCTATAAATTCAGTTAAAAATTCATCACTTTTAAAGTTAGACCAAACATATATGGAAAAATATGAACATAGACAATACCTAATTAATATCAGTATATCCATCAATAAATATATTTTCATAATGTATTTATTCATTAGTGTAGTTGTTGATATTTTCTTCAATGTATTTGATCAAACCTCGAAATAATTGTTTTTTTAATTGAATTTATGTGTAACATATTTTGGGAACGGAGGGAATAAACAGGTACTCTCTGTAAAGAAACATAAGAGCGTTTAGATCACTGCACTCTTATATTTCTTTACATCGCAAGCAGCATTTCTGTTATGAAATCATGACAAAAAGAAGTGCCTCAAAATATATGAATCTAACTACACCAATTTTATGTCACATAGGCAATTATAACAATCGACATTCGTTCCATCTTAAAAAAACAGAAAAGAGACAAAAAAAGACATTTATGTACTGTCTGAATTCCAAATCGGCGAAACGGGCCCAGCTATTTGTAAATCCCGGTAGTCAATTGACTGGTTCGCCATGTTCCGGTCTCGGATTGGACCTCCGGACTCGGGGGGGGGGGGGGGGGGCGGGACTGAGCGGGCGCGGTGGTAGACTGGGTTCCTGTCGTGGCAGAATTTTTTGGTAGCGTACGAGCTATATAGGGTAAGTATAATAAACTCCTTTGCTGATTAATATTTTTGTGAATTGTACAACGGGGGAGACGAGTGGATCGGCTCCGTCTCTCTAATTTACAGTACCCTTGAGATTAACAAGGAGGTCGATGCTGTTTTTTTAGAACAAAGACGCAAGAAGCGTCCGACTTTAACTTAATAAAGCCCACGACAGGCAGCATCCAAAGTTCACATACCCAATACCGGACCCAAAATAACTGCAACACAGCAGTACATTACATGCAACTGGCCATGGAGCTTGGACCAACTCACGGAAACAACATATGCAGCAATACCCAAGGTCCGAGGAGGAGCAATGCAGCTCCAGCAAAAGGTAGTCTCAAACTGGCGATGGCCCGTGTCTAGACGAAGCTTGAATGGCCCTAATCCGCTCTTTCGCCTCCAACATGTGTCGTGGTCCTAAGAATGACAGTAGAAAGGGGGGTAGGTATGGAGAGGCAAGATCTCAGCTATGGTGAAGGTGTACACACGAGGTTTATGAGTTCAGGTCCTTCGTGGTGGAAGTAACAGCCCTACGTCTCAGTGCCCGGAGGCGGTCGATTGGACTATGTGTGTGATATTACAGGGGTGCCAACCCTTGTCCCAGAGGAGGGGGGTGGCTTATATAGAGTGCGCCAGGACCCCCGCCCACCTCCATTACAAGGGGCTTAATGTACATAAAGTAAGGGGCGTTACTGGTAACGCCAGCCTTAAGTACTCTTAATGCTTATAAAAGCTAAGGGGTGAACGTCCGGCCGTTGAGTGCACTTCCGACTCCTGGTCTTCGATAAGTCGAGTGACTCTCCATACGGTCGAGTGACGTGGCCGTCGAGTGGATTGCACTCGACGCACTCGACCGGTTTTCTCCTGTTGTCTCTTGGTCTTTTTATCTTCCAGGGTAGTGGCCTTGGGTAGGATGTATAGGTCAGGCCTATGACCCTACCCCAGGTCTGTATCCTCGCCAGTAGCCCCCGAATGAATTAAGGTGCGAGTGGAAAGTAGGTCGAAGTTGAACCTGCTCCGAGCTTCGTGTCTTCGCGAGTGTTTTCTGCAAGACCGAATGCCCGCGTTGGTACTTCGGTATCGACTCAGTCGCCTTGATCCACTCAGTGATCTGTCGACTGAACTGATGGCCTCATGCGTCGAGTGTTGTGTCTGAGCACAAGATCTTGAGCGCGATTGTCTGCGGTGTATCCCGGATTTCACGGATACAAAATTTCGGGGAAGCGCGCGGGCCGGAGAGCGCCGAAATGGGCGGTCCGGATAAGTAGAGATTCCTCGATTACTGCTCCGCCTTTTTTGCCACGTACGCTGCGTGCAACTGTTGCCGGATTTGACAGGATTGCCTGGTCCCATGCGTCAGTCACTCGGAAGGGACCCTTTATAAGGTGATGGGGCCGAGGCACTTGAACTGTGCACGCCTGCTCCCCCTTCTTTCTCCTCCGCTTGTCCACCGCGCCCAGCGCCTCCGCTCCCAACGCCGCTGCCCCCATGCCATGGTGAAGGACAAGATGGCGGCGCTACAGCGCGCTAAGAAGGCGACGGGGGCGGCGAAAGGCAAGAAGCAGAGCTGCGGATCATCGTCGCGTGCAGGGCTGCCGCCGGGCTGGATCCAGGGCGATTGGATCCGGTCTTCGGTCCGGCAGGAGGATCTGGCCGAACTGGAGGAGTCCGGGCTGATTGCCAAGGGAGCGGCGAGGCTGCCGAAGGGGGAGACGGAACCACAACCTCGACCGGGTGAGTGTGTTCTGCTTGCCACTCACGTCGGCCGAGGTTTCTCGCTCCCTCCGCACCCTTTCTTCCGGGGAGTTTTGAACTTCTTCGGCGCGCAGCTCCACCACTTTTCTCCCAACACCATCATGTATTTAGCTGCGTTTGTATCGATGTGCGAGAACTTCTTAGGGTGTCGACCGCACTGGGGTCTCTTCAAACATATCTTCACCATTCATTCCCAGTCGGTAAAAAAGGCGAAGTCGAGTGACTCGAAAACCCACGTCATCCAGATGTGTGGGGGTTTAGGTATCCAAAAGAGGAATAGGAGTGCCTTTCCCGCTGTGACTCTTCCTGAATCTGTTAGAGGTTGGCAGTCGTCCTGGTTCTACTGCCAATACATCGCAGCTCCAAGTCAGTCGACCGGTCTTCCCCACTTCTCGTTCGACCGTGTTCAGACTCCTGTTCCATTGAAAGTAACCGCTGATGAGACCGTGGAGACAAGGATGTTGGTGGACAGAGTGGTCCAGCTCATCAATGATGGCGTTACCGGCCTGGACTTGCTGGAAGTGTTCCTAAGTCAGCGCATCCTGCCTCTCCAGGCTCGTGATCACCCGATGTG